>NW_028318842.1:530000-766423 GCF_062004578.1 Staurois parvus | reverse complement strand
AGATAGATAATAGATAGATAGATAGATAGATAGATAGATAGATAGATAGATAGATAGATAATAGATAGATAGATAATAGATAATAGATAGATAGATAGATAGATAGATAGATAGATAGATAGATAGATAGATAATAGATAGATAGATAGATAGATAGATAGATAGATAATAGATAGATAGATAGATAGATAGATAATAGATAGATAGATAGATAGATAGATAGATAGATAGATAATAGATAGATAGATAATAGATAATAGATAGATAGATAGATAGATAATAGATAGATAGATAGATAGATAGATAATAGATAGATAGATAGATAGATAGATAGATAGATAGATAATAGATAGATAGATAATAGATAGATAGAGAGATAATAGATAGATAATAGATATCACACAGTTGGACTCCTATGTGTAGAGGCTGCACATTATGTACATTATTATGTGCTTAAAAAAAACGAAAAGAAAAAAAAAAAGATATGTAAAATAAATAGGCAAAAAGTGATAATGGGGAATTTCAATTTAATTGTCTGAAAACCCTGAAAATGAACATCTCTTTTTTCCTACCGTTTGGCCCGTTAAATATACCATTGTAAATATTTTGTTTTAATAATGAATGCAAATAAAAAAAAATAATAGCTGTAGATTATGTCAGAAATTCAGAGCTGTCCTGTTATTATTATACAGGATTTATATGGAGCCAACAGATTGCACAGATCTTTACATTATAAAGGGAGACAATACAGTTACAATGCAATACAAACTAGAGTATTAAGAGGGCCCGGCTCATAAGAGCTCACAATCTAATAGGGTGGGGCAAGTGGTACAAAGGGTTATAACTGTGGGGGTAGAGCTGATGGAAGTGATAAATGTGTGATTGGAGTCGTATAGTTACATAGTTACATAATTAGTCTGGCTGAAAAAAGACAAAAGTCCATCCAATTCAACCATAGAAAAAAAAAAATGAAAAAGTTATGATCCTACACCCACAGTTGATCCAGAGGAAGGCAAAAAAAACCCCAGCAAAGTACGATCCAATTTGCTCCTGCAGGGGAAAAAATTCCTTCCTGATCCCCCGAGAGGCAATCGGATATTCCCTGGATCAACTTTACCTATAAATGTTCTATCCAATTATATTCTGTGTATCCAAGAAAGAATCCAGGACTTTCCTCCAGAAATCCACTGAGCTGGCCACACCCAACTCTGGAGGGAGTCTATTCCACATTCTCACAGCTCTCACTGTGAAGAAACCTTTCCGTGTTTGGAGATTACATTTGTTTTCCTCCAGACATAAAGAGCGCCCCCTTGTCCTCTGTGATGACCTCAGGGGGAATAACTACACCGAGTTCACTATATGAACCACTGATGTATTTATACATGGAGATCATATCCCCCCCTTATGTATTATACATGGAGATCATATCCCCCCCTTATGTATTATACATGGAGATCATATCCCCCCTTATGTATTATACATGGTGATCATATCCCCCTTTATGTATTATACATGGAGATCATATCTCCCCTTATGTATTATACATGGAGATCATATCCCCCCTTATGTATTATACATGGAGATCATATCCCCCTTATGTATTATACATGGAGATCATATCCCCCTTATGTATTATACATGGAGATCATATCCCCCCCTTATGTATTATACATGGTGATCATATCCCCCCTTATGTATTATACATGGAGATCATATCCCCCTTATGTATTATACATGGAGATCATATGCCCCCTTATTGTATTATACATGGAGATCATATCCCCCTTATGTATTATACATGGAGATCATATCCCCTTATGTATTATACATGGAGATCATATCCCCCCCCTTATGTATTATACATGGAGATCATATCCCCCTTATGTATTATACATGGAGATCATATCCCCCTTATGTATTATACATGGAGATCATATCCCCCCATATGTATTATACATGGAGATCATATCCCCCCCCCTTTATGTATTATACATGGAGATCATATCCCCCTTAAGTATTATACATGAAGATCATATCACCCCTTATGTATTATACATGGAGATCATATCCCCCTTATGTATTATACATGGAGATCATATCCCCCCTTATGTATTATACATGGAGATCATATCCCCCCTTATGTATTATACATGGAGATCATATCCCCCCTTATGTATTATACATGGAGATCATATCCCCCCTTATGTATTATACATGGGGATCATATCCCCCCCTTATGTATTATACATGGAGATCATATCCCCCCTTATGTATTATACATGGAGATCATATCCCCCCTTATGTATTATACATGGAGATCATATCCCCCCTTATGTATTATACATGGGGATCATATCCCCCTTATGTATTATACATGGAGATCATATCCCCCCTTATGTATTATACATGGAGATCATATCCCCCCTTATGTATTATACATGGAGATCATATCCCCCCTTATGTATTATACATGGAGATCATATCCCCCCTTATGTATTATACATGGTGATCATATCCCCCCCCCTTATGTATTATACATGGAGATCATATCCCCCCTTATGTATTATACATGGAGATCATATCCCCCCTTATGTATTATACATGGAGATCATATCCCCCCTTATGTATTATACATGGAGATCATATCCCCCCTTATGAATTATACATGGAGATCATATCCCCCTTATGTATTATACATGGAGATCATATCCCCCCTTATGTATTATACATGGAGATCATATCCACCCTTATGTATTATACATGGTGATCATATCCCCCTTATGTATTATACATGGAGATCATATCCCCCCTTATGTATTATACATGGAAATCATATCCCCCCTTATGTATTATACATGGAGATCATATCCCCCCTTATGTATTATACATGGAGATCATATCCCCCCCTTATGTATTATACATGGAGATCATATCCCCCCTTATGTATTATACATGGAGATCATATCCCCCCCTTATGTATTATATAGAGATGAGCGAATCGAACATGACGAAGTGGAATTTGTTCCGAAGATTTGGAAAAATTTGATTCGCGACGAATCCGAAGATTAGCAAACTTCGGATGCACGAATCGAATTTTCCCAAAAATGGCGGCGACATGTGTGGCGACGGAGAAAATGGACAGAGAAGATGGGGCGGGGATCTCTGGGAAGGCGCGCAGATAAGGCGCGCTGACCCATAATGCATTCATGACATGTGATCGCATTAGCCAATCAGCAGCCAGCCAGCACTGTGTAATGGTGGAGCTATAAATCGCGGCCATCTTAGAATTCTCCATTAGCCTCCGGTCATTCAAGAGAGACAGACCTGTGTGTATTAAGGGACAGAGTTAGGACCACAGAGACTTTAGGGCCACAGAGACTTTAGGGCCACAGAATCGTTACTCAGGGACACAGAATCATTACTCAGGGACACAGAATCGTTACTCAGGGACACAGAATCGTTACTCAGGGACACAGAATCGTTACTTAGGGCCACAGCTATCAAAGAATCGAAAATTTAAAGTGACATACACCCTTTTTTTTTTGGTGGCTGTCGTGCACAGTTGGTGCTGCAGTTTGCCGATTGTGCAAAATAAACTGACTTTCTGCTTCACAACCACTATTGTACGTTCAAAGAGTTAAATCCATTTACACGCCGGCTGGCGGTAATATTTTTTGGGTGATTAGTGCATTCCAGTGACATAAACGTACAGTTTCCAGCCAACGGCAAGCTGCAATTGACCGATTGTGCTAAATAAACTGACTTTCTGCTTCACAACCACTATTGTACGTTCAAAGAGTTAGATCCATTTACACGCCGGGTGGCGGTAATATTTTTTGGGTGATTAGTGCATTCCAGTGACAGAAACGTAGTCGTCAGAAGAGATAGTCGTCTCCCCACACTGCTGCTGGGGGGACTTTTAACCTAGGCCTGTGTATGGCCTTCAATTGAAGCTGCTTCCGCTCCGCCACTCTGCCATTGGACTCTTGATAGTCGTCTCCCCACGCTGCTGCTGGGGGGACTTTTTAACATAGGCATCTGTATGGCCTTCAATTTAAGCTGCTTACGCTTCGCCACTCTGCCATGGGCCCCTGTACCGCCTCCTCATGCTGCTGCCAGGTCCAGAGTGTGTCATGGGTCCCTGTACGGCCTCCCATTGCTGCTGACTTCATCGCCAGACTCTGCCATGTGCCACTTTCAGGTCTCCTTACACTGTTGGTGGGTTCCATTTTGTGATAGGGTGCTGTATGGCCTTCCATTGCTGCTGCCTCCACCGCCACCCTGCGCCATGTGCCTCTGTCGTCTGCTCACGCTGCTGACGGCTTCCGCTTTTTAACCGAGGCCTGTGTTTGGCTTCCGAATACTGCTGCCTCCACCGCCACCCTGCGCCATGTGTCTCTGTCGTCTGCTCACGCTGCTGCCAGGTCCATACTGATTCATGGCCCCCTGTAGCGGCTCCTCATGAACGTGGTTCAGCGGGTTTGCATCACTTAACAGCAAATCGTTGACAAACGCTGGGACGTTCAGTGTTGTGCGCATTAAGCCAGACACCAAAGGGCAGCACAGACCTGTTATTACTCGCTCAAGCATGGCTGAACAAAACCAGTCTCTACCACAAATTGGACCCAGACCTGCCCAGGGTCTCGTAAGTAGATTGCACGGAGGAGTAGAGTTCGTTATTGGAATTAACTGTGAGGGACTTTTAAACCTAGGCCTGTGTATGGCCTTCAATTGAAGCTGCTTCTGCTCCGCCACTCTGCCATTGGACTCTTGATAGTCGTCTCCCCACGCTGCTGCTGGGGGGACTTTTTAACATAGGCCTCTGTATGGCCTTCAATTTTAGCTGCTTCCGCTCCGCCACTCTGCCATGGGCCCCTGTACCGCCTCCTCATGCTGCTGCCAGGCCCGTAATCTGCCATGGGCCCCCGTACCGACTCCTCATGCTGCTTCCAGGCCCGTAATCTGTCATGGGCCCCTGTACCGCCTCCTCATGCTGCTGCCAGGTCCAGAGTGTGTCATGGGTCCCTGTACGGCCTCCCATTGCTGCTGTCTCCATCGCCAGACTCTGCCATGTGCCACTTTCAGGTCTCCTCACACTGCTGGTGGGATCCATTTTGTCATATGGTGCTGTATGGCCTCCCATTGCTGCTGCCTCCACCGCCACACTGTGGCTCCACACTCTGGTTTTGGCCCCGTGACTGCCCAAATGAGTGAAGTGTGCGGTGATTCTAAGATCGACGGCACTCATCTGCATGTCATACTGCCTGACAGTATTATTTCTCTTCCCCAGCAGACTCCAAGGGCATTTAAATTAAAGGTACAGTGTTCTGCACTAATATAAAGGCTCTCTGAAGCCTAGAAACACCCTTTTTATAAGTTAAATTCCAAGCGAATATATTCGGCTCGAAGCGAATTTATTCGGCGAATTCGGCGAATCAGCCGAACCGAATTTTTGAATAATTCGCTCATCTCTAGTATTATACATGGAGATCATATCCCCCTTATGTATTATACATGAAGATCATATCCCCTCTTATGTATTATACATGGAGATCATATCCCCTCTTATGTATTATACATGGAGATCATATCCCCTCTTATGTATTATACATGGAGATCATATCCCCCCTTATGTATTATACATGGAGATCATATCCCCCCTTATGTATTATACATGGAGATCATATCCCCCCTTATGTATTATACATGGAGATCATATCCCCCCTTATGTATTATACATGGTGATCATATCCCCCCTTATGTATTATACATAGAGATCACATCCCCCCTTATGTATTATACATGGAGATCATATCCCCCCTTATGTATTATACATGGAGATCATATCCCCCTTATGTATTATATATGGAGATCATATCCCCCTTACATATTATACTTGGTGATCATATCCCCCCTTATGTATTATACATGGAGATCATATCCCCCCTCATGTATTATACATGGAGATAATATCCCCCCTTATGTATTATACATGGTGATCATATCCCCCTTATGTATTATACATGGAGATCATATCCCCCCTTATGTATTATACATGGAGATCATATCCCCCCTTATGTATTATACATGGAGATCATATCCCCTTATGTATTATACATGGAGATCATATCCCCCCTTATGTATTACTCATGGAGATCATATCCTCCCCTTATGTATTATACATGTAGATCATATCCCCCTTATGTATTATACATGTAGATCATATCCCCCCTTATGTATTATACATGGAGATCATATCCCCCCTTATGTATTACTCATGGAGATCATATCCTCCCCTTATGTATTATACATGGAGATCATATCCTCCCCTTATGTATTATACATGTAGATCATATCCCCCTTATGTATTATACATAGCGATCATATCCCCCTTTATGCATTATACATGGAGATCATATCCCCCCCCCCCTTAATTATTATACATGGAGATCATATCACCCTTTATGTATTATACATGGAGATCATATTCCTCTTATGTATTATACATGGAGATCATATCCCCCCTTATGTATTATACATGGAGATCATATCCCCCCTTATGTATTATACATGGAGATCATATCCCCCTTATGTATTATACATGGAGATCATATCCCCCTTATGCGTTATACATGGAGATCATATCCCCCTTATGTAGTATACATGGAGATCATATCCCCCCTTATGTATTATACATGGAGATCATATCCCCCTTATGTATTATACATGGAGATCATACCCCCCCTTATGTATTATACATGGTGATCATATCCCCCCCCCCTTATGTATTATACATGGAGATCATATCCCCCCTTATGTATTATATATGGAGATCATATCCCCCCCCCCTTATGTATTATACATGGAGATCATATCCCCCTTATGTATTATACATGGAGATCATATCCCCCCTTATGTATTATACATGGAGATCATATCCCCCCTTATGAATTATACATGGAGATCATATCCCCCCCTTATGTATTATACATGGAGATCATATCCCCCCCTTATGTATTATACATGGAAATCATATCCCCCTTATGTATTATACATTGAGATCATATCCCCCTTATGTATTATACATGGAGATCATATCCCCCTTATGTAATAAACATGGAGATCATATCCCCACTTATGTATTATACATGAAGATCATATCCCCCTTATGTATTATACATGGTGATCATATCCCCCCTTATGTATTATACATGGAGATCATATCCCCCCTTATGTATTATACATGGTGATCATATCCCCCCTTATGTATTATACATGGAGATCATATCCCCCTTATTTATTATACATGGAGATCATATCCCTCCTTATGTATTATACATGGAGATCATATCCCCCTTATGTATTATACATGGAGATCATATCCCCCTTATGTATTATACATGGAGATCATATCCCCCCCTTATGTATTATACATGGAGATCATATCCCCCCTTATGTATTATACATGGAGATCATATCCCCCCTTATATATTATACTTGGTGATCATATCCCCCCTTATGTATTATACATGGAGATCATATCCCCCCTCATGTATTATACATGGAGATAATATCCCCCCTTATGTATTATACATGGTGATCATATCCCCCCTTATGTATCATACATGGAGATCATATCCCCCTTATGTATTATACATGGAGATCATATCCCCCCTCATGTATTATACATGGAGATCATATCCCCCTTATGTATTATACATGGAGATCATATCCCCCTTATGTATTATACATGGAGATCATATCCCCCTTATGTATTATACATGGAGATCATATCCCCCCTCATGTATTATACATGGAGATCATATCCCCCCTTATGTATTATACATGGAGATCATATCCCCCCTTATGTATTATACATGGAGATCATATCCCCCCTTATGTATTATACATGGAGATCATATCTCTCCTTATGTATTATACATGGAGATCATATCCCCCCTTATGTATTATACATGGAGATCATATCTCCCCTTATGTATTATACATGGAGATCATATCCCCCCCTTATGTATTATACATGAAGATCATATCCCCCTTATGTATTATACATGGAGATCATATCCCCCCTTATGTATTATACATGGAGATCATATCCCCCTTATGTATTATACATGGAGATCATATCCCCCCCTTATGTATTATACATGATGATCATTTCCCCCTTTATGTATTATACATGGAGATCATATCCCCCCTTATGTATTATACATGGAGATCATATCCCCCCTTATGTATTATACATGGAGATCATATCCCCCTTATGTATTATACATAGAGATCATATCCCCCCCTTATGTATTATACATAGAGATCATATCCCCCCCTTATGTATTATACATAGAGATCATATCCCCCCCTTATGTATTATACATGGAGATCATATCCCCCCTTATGTATTATACATGGAGATCATATCTCCCCTTATGTATTATACATGGAGATCATATCCCCCTTATGTATTATACATGGAGATCATATCCCCCCTTATGTATTATACATGGAGATCATATCTCCCCTTATGTATTATACATGGAGATCATATCCCCCTTATGTGTTATACATGGAGATCATATCCCCCTTATGTATTATACATGGAGATCATATCCCCCCTTATGTATTATACATGGAGATCATATCCCCCCCCTTATGTATTATACATGGAGATCATATCCCCCTTATGTATTATACATGGAGATCATATCCCCCCTTATGTATTATACATGGAGATCATATCCCCCCTTATGTATTATACATGGAGATCATATCCCCCCTTATGTATTATACATGGAGATCATATCCCCCCTTATGTATTATACATGGAGATCATATCCCCCCTTATGTATTATACATGGAGATCATATCTCCCCTTATGTATTATACATGGAGATCATATCCCCCCCCCTTATGTATTATACATGGAGATCATAATCCCCCCTTATGTATTATACATGGAGATCATATCCCCCCCTTATGTATTATACATGGAGATCATATCCCCCCTTATGTATTATACATGGAGATCATATCCCCCCTTATGTATTATACATGGAGATCATATCCCCCCTTATGTATTATACATGGAGATCATATCCCCCTTATGTATTATACATGATGATCATTTCCCCCTTTATGTATTATACATAGAGATCATATCCCCCCTTATGTATTATACATGGTGATCATACCCCCCTTATGTATTATACATGGAGATCATACACCCCCTTATGTATTATACATGGAGATCATATCCCCGTTAATCTCCTCTTTTAAGTAGAGGATACATTCAGTTCCTGTAATCTTTCCTCGTAGCTGAGCTCCTCCATGTCTCGTATCAGTGTGGTTTCCCTTCGCTTTTTTTTTTCCTCCAGTTCCCCAATGTTCTTTTTGTGAATTGGTGCCCAAAACTGAAATGCATATTCTAGTTGAGGTTTTAATAATGATAATAATACTAGAGAGTATTTTACTCGCTTTAGAACCCGCAGCTTGCATGCCATTATTAAGCTTGTGATCTACCAGAACCCCTAAATCCTTCTCCATCATTGACCCCCCAGATCCTTCTCCACCATTGACCCCCCAGTTGTACCCCCCCCCAGTATGTATGATGCATGCATATTCTTAGCCCCCAAGTGCAGAACATTACATTTATCACCATTGACCCTCATTGGCCCCATAGTCCCCCAATTACACAGAGCATTGAGGTCGGCTTGTAAGTTGGAGACATCCTGTAAGGACGTTATTCCCGGCACAGCTTGGTGTCATCTGCAAACACTGAAATGGGATTTATAATCCCAAATCCTATATTGTTTATAAATATATTAAAAAGTAAGGGTCCCAACACTGAACCTTGGGGTACCCCACTAATAACACTGAACCTTGGGGTACCCCACTAATAACACTGAACCTTGGGGTGCCCCACTGATAACAGTGAACCTTGGGATACCCCACTAATCACGCTGAACCTTGGGGTACACAACTGACACCCCTAGACCATTCAGATTATGAATCATTAACCACTACTCTGTGAATACGATCTTTTAGCCAGTTTTCTATCCGTTTACATTCTGATTTTTCCAGCCCGTAGACTTTACCTTACACATTAGCCGTGTGTGGGGAACTGTGTTCAAGTATACCACATCCCCTGCCACCCCTCTGTCCAAGTATACCACATCTACCGCCACCCCTCTGTCCAAGTATACCACGTCCACAGCCACCCCTCTGTCCAAGTATACCACGTCCACCGCCAACCCTCTGTCCAAGTATAATACGTCCACCCCCACCCCTCTGTCTGAGTATACCACGTTCACTCCCATCCCTCTGTCTGAGTATACCACTTCCACCGCCACCCCTCTGTCCAAGTATACCACGTCCACCGCCACCCCTCTGTCCAAGTATACCACGTGCACAGCCACCCCTCTGTCTTAGTATACCACGTCCACCGCCACCCCTCTGTCCAAGTATACCACGTCCACAGCCATCCCTCTGTCCAAGTATACCACGTCCACAGCCACTCCTCTTTATAAGGTTTTGCTCACCTCCTCATAAAAAGAAATCAGATTTGTTTGACAACTTCTGTCTTTCATGAATCCATGCTGTCTGTTGCTTAAAATATTTGTTTCCAGCAAGAACCCATCTATGTGGTCTTTTATTAAACTCTCCAATATCTTCCCAACTATAGAAGTTACACTAACAGGTCTATAATTACTTGGGAAAGATTTTGACCCCTTTTTAAATATTGGCCCCACATTGGCCTTACGCCAATCCAGTGGTACTATGCCAGTCATTAAAGAGTCTCTAAAAATGAGAAACAATGGCTGTGAAATGACAGAGCTCAATTCTGTAAGGCCCGTGGGTGTATGCCATCCGGTCCAGGGGCTTTATTCACCTTTATTCTGTCTAAATATTTTTGGATCATTTAAATTGTGAGCCAATGTGAATCATCTGGAGCTGTGTCAGTACCATCCCCCATTATGGACAGGAGCCCCCCCATGTTCCTTTGTATACACAGAGCTGAAGAAGGGATTTCATACATTGGCCTTCTCTTTGTCCCCAGTCACCCCCTCTAGATGAATCTGTAAAGGGCCTACATGCTCGGACCGGACCTTTCTACTATTCATATATTTGAAAAATTTTTGGAGGTTTGTTCTGCAATTTTTTGCCTCCCTGAACAGATGAGTTTTCAGGGATCACCTAAAGGCATCTAGAGTAGGGGATAGCCAGACATATTGTGGTCAAGAATTCCAGAGGATGGGAGAGGAGGAGGCAAGGGATCTTGAGAGCAGGAGATCATGAAAGGAGCGGAGAGGATGGTTTGGGAGATATCTGTATACAAGACTGGTGATGTAGCTGGGGGTAGAGTTGTGAATAGCTTTGTATGTTGTTGTTGTTAGCATTTTGAATTTCATTCATTTGGCAATTGGAAGACAGTGGAGGGATTGGCAGAGAGGGGTGGCAAACAGTGAGCAGTTGGTAAGGTAGTTGATCCTGGCAGCAGCATTCATGATAGACTGGAGAGGGAATAGCCTATGGAGAGATCGGTATATGAGAAGGGAGTTTCAAAAATCATGGCAAGATATAATAAGGGAGTGAATGAGTAGCTTGGTGGTTTCATTAGTCATTTCATTAGTTAGAGGATCAAGTGCATCCACCGAAGATGAGAGTGAACTGTTGTAGACAACGGTGGCCGGGTCAGGACAGGAAATGGGAGAGATTTTGTCATAGAGGTGGTCAGTAGCAGAATAGAAAAGAGAAGGGTGAAGGTTTCTACAAGTAATCATTTGCTGCTTGGGGGGATAGGTGGTTGAAAACAAGTATACTGTGAAACTGATGAGGTTGTGATCAGAGAAAGGACAGGGGGTGTTGGTGAGGTTGCCAGGAGTGCAGAGATGGGGTTATACAAGGCCAAGCGTATTACCATCAGAGTGAATGTCCATTGTGTTCTCATGAACACACTGTACACCCAGAAACATTAACAGCCCATATCTCAGTGATCACCAAAGAAAGGAAAGATCCCACTCGATGCGCCAACTAAAGGCCTATTTCTCTGCTCAAGCTTGATCCGAACTATTCACTAAAATCTTAGCTACCCATCTGATTCCTTATCTTAATAACATTATCCATTATGACCGGGTGGGCTTTATACCAGACAGAGAGGCATGTGATGGTATGATCCAAAGACTTAATGTTATACATTCTGTCCTGCCAGGGACTACTCCAACTCTCCTTCGTTCTACTGATGTGAAAAGGCCTTTGACAGGGTGAATTTGTCCTTCATCAGGGTCACACAGGAAGACATAGGCCTTAGTCCGACTATGAGAACATGGACTGAGTCACAGCACAGGTGCTAATGGATTGCTCTTGTCTCCTTTCCCTGTTACAAATGGTACAAGACACGGTTGTGCCTTTTCACCCCTCATTTTCCTTTGTGTGAACCATATTATTATTATTATTATTATTATACAGTATTTATAAAGCGCCAATAGTTCGCTCAGCGCTGTACATTACAAAGGGGGACAGAACATGTGACAGAACAATACCAATACAATGCAAAACATGAGGGGATCGAGGGCCCTGCTCTTTCGAGCTTACAATCTAGGAGGGAGGGGATGGTGGCACAGGAGGAGATAGCTGTGGGGGATGGAGTGGTAGGAAGAGTGGAGGAGGTCAGCAAGTTAGCAGGGGGTGGGGTAGGCTTCCCTGAAGAGATGTGTTTTCAGGGTGCGCCTAAAGGAGAGTAGAGTAGGTGATAATCTGATGGATTGGGGCAGGGAGTTCCAGAGGATGGGTGACACCCTGGAGAAGTCCTGGAGGCGGGCATGGGAGGAGGAGACCAGGGAACTAGAGAGAAGGAGGTCTTGTGAGGAGCGGAGTGTGCGTGCTGGGTGGTACTTGGATATTAGGTCAGTGATGTAGTTCGGGGCAGTATGGTGGACGGCTTTGTACGTCAGCGTTAGGATTTTGAATTTGATCCGTTGCGCAATCGGAAGCCAGTGGAGGGATTGGCAGAGGGGGGTGGCGGAGACAGAGCGGTTGGAAAGGTGAATGAGTCTGGCAGCCGTATTCAGGATGGACTGAAGCGGGGATAGCCAGCGACGAGGCAGGCCAGTGAGGAGGGAGTTGCAGTAGTCGAGTCGTGATATGATGAGGGAGTGGATGAGCTGTTTAGTGGTTTCTGGGGTTAGGAACGTGCGGATTTTGGCGATGTTGCGGAGGTGGAGTCTGCACGAGTTTGTTAAAGATTGGACTTGCGGCTGGAAGGATAGGTTGGAGTCCAGAATGACACCCAGTACTCTGGCCTGCAGGGCGGGTTTGATGGTAGCGTTGTTGGATGTGACGGAGAAATCAATGGGGGGTGGTGTCCGGGCTGGGGGGAAGACAAGAAACTCGGTTTTGGAGAGGTTCAATTTAAGGAAGTGGAGCGACATCCAGTCTGATATGTCGCTCCGTAGGTGTGTGATTCGGGCTGAGACCAAGGGGGTGAGGTGGGGGGGTAGAGAGATAGATTTGTGTGTCGTCGGCATAGAGGTGGTAGTTGAAGCCGTGAGAGTGTATGAGTTGGCCAAGGGAGGAGGTATAGATGGAGAAGAGAAGGGGCCCGAGGACAGAGCCTTGAGGGACCCCAACAGAGAGGGGGAGTGAGGGGGAGGTGGTAGCATTATAGGTAACGCTGAAGGAGCGTTGTGACAGGTAGGATGAGAGCCAGGAGAGAGCAGAATCTCTGAGGCCGAGGGAGTGTAGTTTTTTGAGGAGGAGGGGGTGGTCGACTGTGTCGAAGGCCGCAGAGAGGTCAAGGAGTAGGAGCACTGAATAGTGGCCATTAGCTTTGGCGGTTAGCAGGTCGTTGGAGAGTTTGAGTAAGGCAGTTTCGGTGGAGTGTAGGGGACGGAAGCCGGACTGTAGGGGATCGAGGAGGTTGTTGTCGTTGAGGTGAGAGCATAGGTGGGTGTAGACTAGGCGCTCGAGGAGTTTAGATGTAAATGGGAGCAGGGAAATGGGTCTGAGGTTGTTCGGGTCATTGGGGTCCAGGGAGGGCTTTTTAAGTATGGGGGTGATGTGTGCATGTTTCAGAGGGGAGGGGAAAGTGCCTGAGGAGAGGGAGAGATTGAAGATGTGGGTGAGGGAGCGTAGGATGGAGGAGGAGGAAGGTCGTAGGAGTTGTGAGGGGATAGGGTCGAGGGGGCAGGTGGTGAGGCGGGCATCAGAGAGGATCTTGGAGACTTCCTCGATGGTAGTAAGGTCAAAGGTGCGGAGTGTGGGGGGAGCTTCAGTATGAGGAATGTAGGGTGGGGGGGAAGAGGAGGTCAAAGCAGTGGTGGGGCCGTGGGAGAGGGGTGATGAGGGGGTAGCTGAGTGAGGGTGAAGGGGGTTGGAGAGAGTTTGAGCAGCGACGAAGTCCCTGCGGGTTATGTCGAGGGGGAGGGGGGATAAGGGGGTAGTTGTGTGAGAGGGGACGGGTTGAGAGGGCGTGTGAGTTGCGGCAATGTCCTTGCGAATTGTGTCAATCTTGTTTTTGAAGTGATTGGCAATCTCAAGGGCAGTGAGTGAGGTGCTGGGTGGAGGTGGGGGTGGAGAGAGTAGAGAGTTGAAGGCAGAGAAGAGTCGGCGAGGATTGGAGGAGAGGGCCTTGATGAGGGTCAAGAAGTAGGCCTGTTTGGCAGCATGGAGGGAGGAGGTGTAGGTGCGGAAGGCAGATTTATAGCGGGTGAAGGCTTGTTGGGATTTGGTTTTGCGCCATAGTCGCTCCAGGGCACGACTTTGTCGTTTGAGGGTTTTGGTGTGATCAGTCTGCCAGGGCTGAAGCGGTCGGGGTCTGATAAGCAGAACATTCATAATATCTTGACTGGGCATAAATGCCATAAGGTCTCTACTTATGCAGATGATCTGCTCTTTTTTAGCAGTTAACTGGATGTCACCATTCCCAACTTGATGGCTGAATTTAGACGTTATGGTGAATTATCTAATTTTCAAATAAATTATCAGAAGTCTGAGGCACTCAGCTTGAACCTGTCGGAGGTCATGCTACAGAGACTCAAATCCTTTGCTTTTAGGTGGCCATTTTCCAGAGGATGGGAGAGGGTCTGGAGGTGAGTGTGGGAGGAGGTAACTGGAGAGCAGGAGGTCTTGGGAGGAGAGGACAATATTTGCAGGTGAGGTTGGTGATGTAGCTGGGGGCAATGTTGTGGATGGCCTTGCATGTTGTAGTTTGTATTTTGAATGTATATGTTGGGTTAGTTGAAGCCAGTGAAGAGATAGGCAGAGGGGCAGTAGTCATGGAATGGTTAGTAAGGTGCATTAGTCTGGCAGCAGCATTCATAGCAGACTGAAGGGGGGATAGCCTGTGTAAGGGTAGGCCAGTGAGCAGGAAGTTGTAGTCAAGTTGGTAAATAATCAAGGAGTGAATAAGCTGTTGTGTGGTGTCTTTAGTCAGGAAGGGGCGAATTCTGGAAATGTTCCGGTGTTTGAGGCAGCAAAATTTAGCCAGATATTGGATGTGGGGGATGAAGGAGAGATCAGAGTCTAGGATTACACCTAGCACCATTAAGATTACTCCTGGCATGTGTGGAGGGAAGATTGGTTGTGCCGTTGATCTCAATGGTAAAGTCATGGGGAGGGGATACAGAAGGAGGAACTATTAGAAGCTCAGTTTTAGAAAGATTGAGTTTGAGGTAGTGGTGTGACATCCATACTGATATGTCACTTAGTAAATTTGTGATCTGTAAGGGGATTGAGGGGGTGAATTGAGAAGTTGAGAGATAGATCTGGGTGTCATCAGCATAGAGGTGGCATTGAAAGCCACTGGAGGTTATCAACTTGCCTATGGAAGAGATATAGAGAGAGAAGAGGAGGAGCCCAAGGATGGAGCCTTGAGGCACCCCAACAAAATGAGGAAGAGGAGCAGAGTAGATGGTATTGTATGTGACACTAAAAGTGCACTGAGATAGGTACCAGAATACCCAAGAAAGAGCAGAGTCATGGAGGCCAAGGGAGTGGAGTTTGTTGAGGACGAGTGGGTTGTCAACTGTGTCAAAGGCAGCAGAAAGGTCTAAGAGTATGAGTATGGAGTATGGCCGTTGGTTTTAGCAGTTAAAAGGTCATTGGTGAGTTTTAATAGAGCATTTTCAGTGGAACATTGCGGGAGGAAGCAGAACTGTAGGGGATTGAGAAGGTTGTTGTCAAGGAGGTAGCAACTCATACCCCTCTGGATAAGCAATTCAAGAAGCTTGGAGGCAAATGGCAGCAGGGAGATGGGTCTTAGGTTATTCAAACAGGTGGGGTCCAGTGAGGATTTTTTAAGTATGGGGGTGGTCAGTACATGTTTGAGCGTGGAGGGAAATGTACTTGAAGAGAGGGAAAGGTTGAAGATGTGGGTTTGAGAGTTTAGGATGGAGCAGGAAGGTTGTCATAGTAATTGAGAGGGGACAGATCCAGGGGAAAGGTGGTGAGGTGGACAGAGGAAAGGAGTTTGGCAACTTCCTCAGTGGTAATGGGGTTGAAGGAGGAGTGTGGTGTTGGACTTGGTGTGTTGATTGGGAGAGAAAGCTGGATGCTGGCTATCTCATGACGAATTGTGTTGATTTTGTTATTGAAATGATTGGCAATATCCTGGGCAGTAAGCTAGTTGGTGGCTGGAGGCAGTGTGGGGTGAAGTAAGGAATTAAAGGTAGAAAAGAGTTGACAGGATTTGGATGAGAGGGTTTTGATGAGACTCGTGTAGTAGGTTTGATTAGCAGTATGGAGGCAGGAGCTGTATTTGAGAAGGAGGGATTTGTAGAGGGTGAAGTCTTTCAGGGATTTAGTTGTACTCCATACTTGCTCAAGAGCATGACTGCATCTCTTGAGACTTCTGGTGTCATCTGTTTGCCAGGGTTGTGACAGGTGAGGCCTGGTTCTGCGTGTAGTGAGAGGAGCGTGTCCAGGAAGGATGACAGAATGTTGTTGTAGGCAGAAGTGCCCAGGTCTGGGAAGGACAGGGGAGCGATTTTATCATAAAGGCAGTCAGTAGCAGGATGAAGAAGGGAAGGGTTGAGGTGGCCAAGTGTCCTGCGGGTAACCGTTTGCTGGTTGGAGGCATGGGAGGTAGGAGATGGGGAAAGTGTGAAACTGAGAAGGTTGTGGTCAGAGAGAGGAAAAGGGATGTTGGAGAGGTTACAGGGAGTGCATAAGTGGGAGAATGCGAGGTTGAGGGTGTTGCCATTGGAGTAAGTGGTGGCTTGTGTTCATTGTATTCGGTAAAAGAGGAGGTTAAGCTGAGTAGTTGAGAAGTGGCTGAGGTGTTAACATTGATTGGACTGCTAAAGTCACCAAGGATGATGGCGGGTACTTCAGAGGAAAGTGGGGTAGCCATGTGGACAAATCATTGAGAAAGTGTGACACAGGGCCAGGAGGCCGGTAAATGACTGCAATCCTCAGATAAACTGGAGAAAAAAGACAGTAAAATTTTTTAAAAATCGAATTTTGTCATAAATTTCAGCCAAAATGTATTCTGCTCCGTGCCTTTGGCGGTGATCAGTGATTTATAGCGGGACTGCAGCAGGCATTCTGATATTGGGGGGAATTGACTTAATGTCTCTGACATCCCCAATGTCACCAATACAGTGATCAATGCTAATAAAAAGCACTGACACTGTACTAATGGCACTGGGCAGGAAGGGGTTAACACGAGGGACGATCAAAGGGTTAACTGTGTGCTGTGTGTTTCACTGTAAGCACACTGCTATGCAGAGCCATACAAAGCAGTGTGCAGGAGCTGACAGAGGAGAGATCCGTGTTGTCTATACACAGGTTTCTCCCCTGTTGGAGATACTCGGCGATCACCGGGTGGCGGCAAGTAATCACCCATCAGGACTTGGTGATTGACAGCTGAGGCTGCGAATGACGGCGCTTCCCGGAACTGCAAAATCACATATATATACATGATTTTGCGCACACGTTCCAAGCTGTAGCAGTATTAGATTGGTAAAGTCTGCTGAGTCCAACAATAACTAACAAATACAAACTGTACCGGAAATGTTGGATATCTCTCCTTCTGGACACGGGGAACACTCATAGCAGCATTTATGTATGGAAGAGCCAAACTTTTTTCTGCTGCCGGGTAAACAGGGATCTGAGCATCGAGATACCGGAACCTGAAATCAGAAATTATTATTATTATTATTATTATTATTATTATTATCATTATTATTAAATGTAAATGTCCGTCATCCCTCAAGAGACTCTACAAACTAAGTGTTACAAATAGGAATGAGGTTCAGGTTTGCTTCTAATATGGGTCAAATTCTGCAGATCTGAGATCCCCTTGGGGGGGGGCAGTATTTGGGGTTTTCATTCATCTGGGGCGTTCATCGATTGTTAGTCCTCATGTACACTGGGGGGGGCGACATTTTGATAATGCTGATAACGTTAGCTGTGTAAAGTTACGTTAAAAAACGCAGTTTTTCAGCTTTTTTTAGCATTTTTGCATTAGAGTTTAGCTGTGTTTTTCCACATTTGCGTTTCTTAACAAAAAAAAATGTTGGGGATCAAAAACACCGGTTTGCAATGTTTTATTGCATTTTGGCACTTTTTTAGTGTTACAGGGTTTTTACAGCTAAAAAACTCCTTTAGAAAACCACTAGTCCTGTTTTTTTTCAGCCAAAAACCGTTGATTCCAGTCTGTGTGTACGGACACATAGGATAACATGCTGGGGGGTTTACTGGTTGCAGAGAAAAACTTCAAAAGACAAAAACAGCCGCTGTAAAAACGTCCCGTGTGCAGGAGGACTTATGGCATGCTGATGGGACCTCTATTTTAGGTTAAACTGCTTTTTTAGTGCAAAGCTTCCCTTTAACCCCTTGACTCCGACGTCACACAAATACGTTGCTTCACAGAACTGGGCTGTTTTTCGTGGGGCCGCATATTTGTGTACCTGTCTTTCTGCTGGGAGTGCTCAGCATGGTGCATTTCCAGCATAAAGACCTCGGTGTCACCGAGAGCCCCGGGTCCCATTCTAGCAATCAGGACCCGAGACTCCAGATTCCGGGTCACATGATCACTGTTATAGCTTCTGATTAGCTATCACAGTGATCAGTCACTGTACAGCCCGGCCCCCTTGTTTTTTTCTTTCTCTATGAATGGTGGCGAGAGATACATTGTATCATTATATACATCCTATTATACATTGTATCATTATATGCATTCCATTATACATTGTATAGTTATATACATTCCATTATACATTGTATCATTATATGCATTCCATTATACATTGTATCGTTATATGCATTCCATTATACATTGTATCATTATATACATTCCATTATACATTGTATCAATATATACATTTCATTATACATTGTATCATTATATACATTCCATTATACATTGTATCATTATATACATTCTATTATACATTGTATCATTATATACATTCTATTATACATTGTATCATTATATACATTCTATTATACATTGTATCATTATATACATTCCAATATACATTGTATCATTATATGCATTCCATTATACATTGTATCATTATATACATCTTATTATATATTGTATCATTATATACATTCTATGATACATTGTATCATTATATACATCATATTATACATTGTATCAGTATATACATTCCATTATACATTGTATCATTATATACATCCTATTATACATTGTATCATTATATACATCCTATTATACATTGTATCATTATATACATTCTATTATACATTGTATCATTATATACATTCCATTATACATTGTATCATTAAATACATTCCATTATACATTGTATCATTATATACATTCCATTATACATTGTATCATTATATACATTTCATTATACATTGTATCATTATATACATCCTATTATACATTGTATCATTATATACATCCTATTATACATTGTATCATTATATACATTCTGATACATCATCTTAAACCAGTCTGCCCGTTATCCTCTGATCTCTGACATCAACAAAGCATTTTCCTCCACACAACTGCCTCTCACTGGATATTTTCTCTTTTTCAGACCATTCTCTGTAAACCCCAGAGATGGCTGTGCAGGAAAATCCCAGTATATCAGCAGTTTTTTAAATACTCATACCAGCCCGTCTGGCACCAACATGCATGCCATGTTCAAAATCACTTAAATCCCCTTTCTTCCCCATTCTGAAACTCGGTTTGAAGCAAGATGTCTTCACCACGTCTAGATGCCTAAATGCATTGAGTTGCTTCCATGTGATTGGCTGATTAGCAATTTGTGTTACCAAGCAATTGAACAGGTGGACCTAATAAAGTGGCCGGTGAGTGTAAATCACAACTGTTACACCCACTCATGTCACTGTATATAATCTGTCACCAACTTGAAGATACATTCTTGTTTGGTCACATTAGATCAGTCACCATTTATCCAGGAGACACCTCTAGGGGGTTCTAAATGTTCTTATGGAATTTATGTTCACCAGCAACATGGAAAACACAAAGAGCTGCCCAGTTAGATTTATTTTCTATCCATTTATATTTCTTTTATACATTTCATGGAGTGCTAAGGACATGTTATAAGGACATCCTGAACTTCTTGAGGACCCAATTGGATGTATTACTAATAATTTCCTGATTGTAATGCTGCTGTTTTCTGTAATAATTATATCCCATGTCATACTGTATGTCAGAGATTTACAGACCTCATTACCTTCTATGACAACTTTATTTCCTGTTCAAAGATTTTATTGATTTTAACAGGAAGGAATAAATGGGACAGTGGAGGTATACAATTCTCATACAAAACATTGCATAGGTACAAAATTAGGTATCAATAACAAATGAGACCTTATAGGAAAGGGAAGAGAAAGAGGGGAGGGATGAGGAGAGGGAGGTGACTCCACGGTTAGGAGCAATAGATGAAGATGAATGTGAGATTGGTGGGGGGTGGTACCGATGTAGCTTGAAGTATTTGTTACGGGTTGAGAAGTGAGTCATCAAAGTTAGGCAGAAGGAAATGCTCTACCCAGGGGTTCCAAACCTTCTTGAATTTAGGGATGGTATCTAAATTGTGGTTTCTACTTTTGCATGAATCATAGCCTGGGTAACTTTATTTTTAACTACTGTGATGCATAGCGAGGGAGATTTCCAAGATTTTGCTATGACCTGCTTGGCTGCTGTAGTAACTTGTAGGATAAGTTTGAATTGTGAATTTGTGACATCAGGGGGTCGTAGGCTGAGCAGCGCAGTTGATGGGTTCAGTTGGAGGATTTTTGCGCTTAGTGTAGAAAGCATTCTAAAGACTTCTGCCCAGAAGACTTGGGTGGTTGGGCAGTCCCACCATAGTATATGGAAATGTGTGCCCAGGTCTACACAGCCTCTGAAGTAAGTTGAAGGGTAATTAGGGGTGTACTTCTCTATTCTTGCTGGGACTAGGTACCAACGAGTCAGGACCTTGTATTTGGTTTCCAAGGCCACGATATTTTGCGATGACGCTTTAGTATTGGACCAGATGTGGTCACAATTAGAAGAGTCGAATTGCTGGCCAAGGTCCGTTTCCCATTTGTGTATATATGAGGGTAGTGGTGTAGTGGTCGAGGTTGTGAAGAGGGAGTACAGATATGATATGAGGCCTCGCCTATGGCGGTCTTTGTGGCAAGCCCGTTCAAAAGGGGACATGGTGTTTACTGGACTCGCAGCTGTAGTGTATGGAGTGTAGAAATGTTTCAATTTACCGAAATATTTCAGAAGTTGGGAGTTCATGGGTTTCACATAATGAGGTAAAGGGTCTGAACTTGTTCCTGAGCACAAAGTGATGAGTCCGGATAAGGTTGGCTGAGGATCAGTGTTTAAATGTGGCGAGGACCAGGCCGGGGGGAAGACTGGGTTTCTGAGATATGAGAGAAGGGGGTTATGTGGTGACTGTAGGGGATAGCGGGATTTCAATTTATCCCAAAGAAGCAAGAAGTGAGAAGTAATGGGGTTTGTAACCGAACGACGATCAATAGGTCTTAACCAGAGAAGGTTAGCAGTAGATAAGGGGTCACACTCTATAGATGCAAGGATAACCCATTGTGGGGTTTCGTAGGTAGTGTGATATTTTGGTAATTGTGCTATGTGTGCCATTCGGTAGTATTTACTGATATTTGGGAGACCGAGTCCGGCATTAAGTTTGGGGCGATAAAGAGTGGAGCAGGGAACACGTGTGCGAACCTTGCCTCAGACGTAGGAAAAAATGCAGTGTTGTAAGGTACGAAGGTAGTGAGCGGGTACTGAGATTGGGAGAACACTGAAGAGGTATAGAATTTTGGGGAGGATTGACATCTTCACGACTGCTATTCTGCCTAGCCATGCCAGTGGGAGAGAGGACCATTTGGTCACAAGTGCCATTAGATGAGCTAACATAGGGGTGTAGTTGACAGCGTAGAGATCCAAAATATTTGGAGTTAGTTTTATACCCAAGAAGAGAATAGAGCTTTGTGACCATGAGAACAGAAGTATCTGTTTCAAGTGGGGAGTTAAGGGGGAGTGAAATATTGAGTGCTAATGACTTCTGGGGGTTAATTTGAAGGCTGGAGAGTGAGCCAAACTTATCAAGGAGCCAAAGGAGAGCAGGAGAGCATGTCAAAGGGGAGGTGAGGAAAAGTAAGATGTCATCCTGCGGATAGACACAGTTTATGGAAGGTGCCTCCTATCTCAAGTTCATGGACATCCGGGTTGGTCCTGATCAGAAGGGCCAGCGGTTCTATGGCTAGGGCAAAGAGTTGAGGGGACAGGGGGCAACCCTGTCTGGTGCCACGTGAAATTGGGAATCGAGCAGACCGATGACCTAAGTATTTGATTCTGGCCGAGGGTTTGCGGTAGAGAGAGAAGATCCAGGTTAAAAAATGAGGGCCAAAGCAGAATGTAGTGCAGGTATGGCCATGAGACTGTGTCAAATGCCTTCCGTATGTCCAGGGACAGGAAACAGGCGGGAATATTGTGGGATTTAGCTATGTGTGTCAGAAGAGTTGTGCGTCGGACGTTGTCTCCGCCTTGTCGAGTTGGTATAAAGCCCACTTGGTCATTATGAATTAGGGATCCTATACATGTGTTGAGGCATGTAGATAAGATTTTAGCTAGCAATTTTGATGTCTATGTTGAGGAGGGAAATTGGCCTATAATTGGACCATTGCGTGTCGTCTGAATTCGGCTTTGGGATCTTCAAGATGTTGGCTTGTACTGTATCTGGGTTAAAGGTTTGGCCTGATAATATGGCATTGAATGCGTTAGTAAGAACAGGCGTGAGTAGGTGGGCAAACTTTTTGTAGTATGTGGCAGAAAATCTGTCGGGTCCTGAACATTTACGGGGCATTAGGAGTTTAATAGCATTTAGAGTTTCAGCCGTGGAGATAGGGAGTTCTAATGCTGCTAGATGATGTTCTGAGAGTTTTGGGAATGTGAGAGAGGCTAAGAGGGTGTTGGCCTGGGAAGAGTTGAAGGGTGTGGAAGAAGAATAGAGATGTGAGAGATGCTTGTGGAAAACTTGTAGGATCCATTCCGGATTACTAGTGAGGTTATCAGAGTAAGTGTGTAGTCGAATGGGTTTGGTGATCTGATCAAGCCTACGGATTGAAAGTGCAAGAAAGGTGACAGGTTTATTGGCTTTTGTATAATATTTGTGTCAGAATCTACGAAGGGAGAGCTCAGCTTGGTCCGTAAGGAGAAGATCAAGGGCCAGTCGGGATTGTTCTAGGGCTTCTCGATTGGCAGGGGAAGGGGTCGCTTGGAAAGCTTGATGAGATTGGTCATAGGTTTGTTCTAGAAGAAGGCGTTGCCGTCTCTTTTCTTTGTTTAGGAAGGGTGTTTTACTAACGCAAAACCGCGGAGTACAGGTTTATGTGCTTCCCAAAGAAGGAGAGGGGAGATATCTGGAGTTTGGTTTAGAGATAGATAATTTCTGAGCGCCGTTTCGATATCTGAGCAATGTGTCGGGTTCGCTAGGAGGTTCTCGTTGATGGTCCAAGAGGGATCGGGGGGGATGGGGCCAGAGAGGCAATGGAAGTAAGCACAGCTGTAAGGGATTTCAAGCAAGAAGAATCGCGATCGGGAACGCGAATGCGCAAAAGAGATCCCGTAGAAGAATTTACGGTTGTGCGCAGACACGCAGAAATGCACGGTCAGGCACATGCACGCACACGTGCACACGCACGGTGAAGATTGGTGCCAGAAGGGCCATTTAAGGAGCACCTCTGCTCAGATTCAGTGCTGACTGGTCTTCAGCTCCCCTCGTGTCCTGCTTGCTCCTGTTTGATTCCTTTGTTGCTGACTCGGCTTGTTCCTGACCCGACTCTGATTACTCTCCTTCTCCTGGTTCCTGGTTCCTGACTTCGGCTCTGCTCCTGACTTTGGCTTTTCCTTCTGATCCTGTACTGCGCTGCCCGATTGTTATGACCCCGGCTATCCTACAACTCCGCTCTAGTCCTGTGTCTTTGCTATCTAGCTTGCTCTGCTGTGCATCTGGCAAATCCACTGAACCTGCCTGGTCTATTTCTACGGTTCCCAAATCAGAGGATATCCTGCCTACCAAGGTCATCATCTGCAAGAGCCGCAAGCAACAACCACTGGCGCTCTTGCCCCCCTGGACCCTAGACTCCCTCTGTTTCAACCTCAGCGGGGTCAGGGCTAGTGACACAAGTGAGGCCGAACTCATCAATTCAGTCTCCCATCAGGTACGTGACAACAGCACAGTGATCCGACCAGGGAATTGGGAGGATGTCAGAGGCCAGTACTCGGGGGGGAAGAGCTAGCAGTCATAAAGATGTGATCTCTTCTTGAGAATGTCTTATGAGGGTGGGAATAGTAGGTATATTGGCGTTTTATGGGATTGAGTTCTCTCCATGTATCTATCATTGAGTAACGTTGTAATATGGTTTGGAAGGTTTGTTTAGAGGTGACCAGAGGAGGGGGTTGAGGGGACTTATCTAGGAAAGGGTATATCGTGCAATTTGAATCCCCACAGAGTAACAGCGTGCCGCGTTTGTGATGGTCGATAACTGATAATAGGTGGGAAAGAAATGGTAAGGGACCTTGGTTTGGGGCGTAATACGTGGTGATGGTGACTTCAATGTCCAGAAGTTGCCCGGTGAGCAGGAGATAATAACCTTCAGGGTCTTTAATCTCAGTATGCAATATGAAGGGTGTCGCACGGTTGAAGGCAATGAGTACCCCTCTACATTTGGTAGCAGCGGAGGCTGTGTAGACCTCTGGGTAGCGGGGGCCAAAGAATTTGGGAGTGGAGGTAGGAGTATAGTGCGTCTCCTGGAGGGCATTGTATGATGCGAATGAACGGAATGCCTTGTTGTGCTTCTGCAGTATGTTAAGACCCTGAACATTCAGGGTGAGAATGTTAAGGGAACCCAAGGGGGGAGTGTGTGGTGATTCAGATAATAGAGCGGTACCAGCTGAGAGAGAATCTAGCAGTCTAGATGTAAGATTGTTGTGTGGGAGAAGGAGTTAGGCAAAGATGTGGAGTCGTGTAGGGGAGAGGGGAGGAGGATAGGGCTAGGGAAGGGTATCAGGAGAGGGATATAGGGGGCCATAATTAGGCAAAGAAGTGGTCCCTGGGATCACCCGGGACTCGGCTGGTCTGGGGAGCGGTAATAGCCCAAGTGGTATAAAAAACGCGATACCAAAGGGGCTAGTGGTGAGTGTGCAGGTACGCTGGTTGTGGGGAAGACAGCATATAAACATGAATGTAGTAGTGCGATCCTGGGGGGAGAAAGAACATCAGGATTGGCATACAGGAGAGTCAAGGGATCCTAGGGTCGGGTGGCATCGGTCATCCAGGTAGGTCTGCAGAGATGGGGGGTGAAATCTTCCATGCCGCCGGAACTGAGGATCCTATACATAAAATACAGGCATAATCGATTGAAGATTAAACCAACGAGTAATATATAAGGCACAACACGCTGTTAACGATAGAGGAGAGAGAGTAGGACGGCCCTTGATATACGGTGCAACAAGAAATTTTCCTCAATACAGGTTATAACATTGTTTTAAGAAAAAAGGGGGGGAGAACAGAAGAAGAAGTCAGAAGGACAGTATGAGCCCTGGGGGCTAACATAAGGATACGGATACTTAACATCTGCATTCAGGCGAGGGATGAGAGGAACAGACACCATGGGTGTCAACTACGAGGGTGGCGGAGTTCCACTTCGTTGAATGTAGGCTGTAAAGCGAGAGATGATTGATGAGATTCAGTCAATGGAATCTTGTGGAGATGGAGCAGGTGATGAAGAACGCCCTTGTTTGTGGGTGTTGAGTTGACCGTTGGTGAGGTGTGTCGGGTGAGATTTCTGCGGTGAGCATGATGCTGATGGTCAGAGGCGTAGCTGGGGGGGCAGGGGGGTACATATGTACCCGGGCACCAAGGTAAAGGGGCGGCAAAATGAGGTGACAAGATCACTGCAGCGGCTGCAGCAGACATGTCATCTGATACGTCTGCCATCTACAGTGAGCGGCCGGGAGAGGAGCGGAGAGGAGGGCAGTGAGCCGGGCATGTGCCGGAGGGGACGAGGGGAGATCCGAGCCGGGTGTGTAGTGCCATGGATAAAGGGGGGGGCAATGTGATTGGGATGGGGGGGTGTCTACATGGACCATATGAAGCGGGGGGGTGTCATGAGGTGGCTGTTCATCCCCGGGTGCAAAATATCCTAGCTACGCCTCTGCTGATCGTCGTCTGGAGCTTTCTGATGGTGTTGTGTGAGGGTGCAGCTGGAGGTTCCGCAGGGTGTCTTGAAGCTCATCAGGGGTCTTGCAGATGTGGTCTCAGGCCTGGTACTGGAAACGTATTGCGAAGGGGAAGCAACATTTATACGGTATGTCATACTATTGAAGAGCTTGTAAATGTGGCTTCATGGCCCTTCGTTTGGCGATGGTAGTGGGACAAAGGTCTTGGAATAGCTGGTAAGTGTGACCCTGGAACGTGAGGGATTCTTCATTACGGGCTGCTTGTAGAAATTGTTCTTTAGTGCAAAAGAAGTGGAGCTTGGCTATGATATCTCATGGTGGGCCGCCGGTGCGTTTTGGATCCAGTGCCCTGTGAACCCTATCCATTTCTAGGCATTCTATGGGAATAGCAGGGGCGAGCTCTTGAAATAACGCTGTGACAGTGGATTGGACATCAATAATCAACTCAGGAAGGCCACGAATTCACACGTTTGAGCGCCTAGCCCGATTCTCAAAGTCCTCTAAGCACATTTGTCATCCTCCCTCTGTTCCAGGTCAGCAGTTCAGTTCGCGGATTTCTCTGGACAGCTTGTCTGTGGTGCGGTCAGAGGTCTGTGTTCAGGGCTTTGTGTAGCATTTTTCCAAAACGTGTGAGGTCAGGAGTAGTAAGATCAGGTGTTGAAGCATGTATGGGGGTCTCTGTCTCAGCATCAGACTCACCCTCAGAAGTGCAGGGATGGCTTGGCTGCTCCATGTGCAGGGCTGTATACTTCAATGCTGCTGGCTTGCTGCTGTGAGAGGGTGCAGCAGCCATCTTGGAGGAGGCATGAGCAAGGGCCTCCTCGATTGGTTTGCCGGGCGGCAGAGTCTGGTGCCGGGACGCTCCCCTGACCATATTAGCGTGTGGCAGGGGGGTCGCTATGGCAACTGGGGCTATTTACAGTCAGGTCCATAAATATTGGGACATCAACACAATTCTAACATTTTTGGCTCTATACACCACCACAATGGATTTGAAATGAAACGAATAAGATGTGCTTTAACTGCAGACTGTCAGCTTTAATTTGAGGGTATTTACATCCAAATCAGGTGAACGGTGTAGGAATTACAACAGTTTGCATATGTGCCTCCCAGTTATTAAGGAACCAAAAGTAATGGGACAGAATAATAATCATAAATCAAACTTTCACTTTTTAATACTTGGTTACAAATCCTTTGCAGTCAATTACAGCCTGAAGTGTGGAACGCATAGACATCAGCAGACGCTGGGTGTCATTCCTGGTGATGCTCTGCCAGGCCTCTACTGCAACTGTCTTCAGTTCCTGCTTGTTCTTGGGGCATTTTCCCTTCAGTTTTGTCTTCAGCAAGTGAAATGCTCAATCGGATTCAGGTCAGGTGATGGACTTGGCCATTGCAGAACATTCCACTTCTTTCCCTTAAAAAACTCTTTGGTGGCTTTTGCAGTCTGCTTTGGGTCATTGTCCATCTGCACTGTGAAGCGTCCAATGAGTTCTGAAGCATTTGGCTGAATATGAGCAGATAATATTCCCGAAACACTTCACAATTCATCCGGCTGCTTTTGTCAGCAGTCACATCATCAATAAATACAAGAGAAGCAGTTCCATTGGCAGCCATACATGCCCACGCCATGACACTACCACCACCATGCTTCACTGATGAGGTGGTATGCTTAGGATCATGAGCAGTTCCTTCTCCATACTCTTCTCTTCCCATCACTCTGGTACAAGTTGATGTCGGTCTCATCTCTCCATAGGATGTTGTTCCAGAACTGTGAAGGCTTTTTTAGATGTCGTTTGGCAAACTCTAATCTGGCCTTCCTGTTTTTGAGGCTCACCAATGGTTTCCATCTTGTGGTGAACCCTCTGTATTCACTCTGGTGAAGTCTTCTCTTGATTGGTGACTTTGACACACATACACCTACCTCCTGGAGGGTGTTCTTGATCTGGCCAACTGTTGTGAAGGGTGTTTTCTTCACCAGGGAAAGAATTCTTCGCTCATCCACCACAGTTGTTTTCCGTGGTCTTCCGGGTCTGTTGGTGTTGCTGAGCTCACAGTGCGTTCCTTCTTTTTAAGAATGTTCCAAACAGTTGTTTTGGCCACGCCTAATGTTTTTGCTATCTCTCTGATGGGTTTGTTTTGTTTTTTCAGCCTAATGATGGCTTCACTGATAGTGACAGCTCTTTGGATCTCATCTTGAGAGTTGACAGCAACAGATTCCAAATGCAAATAGCACACTTGAAATGAACTCTGGACCTTTTATCTGCTCATTGTAATTGGGATAATGAGGGAATGACACACACCTGGCCATGGAACAGCTGAGAAGCCAATTGTCCCATTACTTTTGGTCCCTTAATGTCAGGGCTCCCAGGTATGACCAGAGGTGTGTGACTGATGCAGGGAAACGCAGACCTCAGATATGTGATAAACAATACAATTTATTAACACTAACAATACAAACATAAACGCAGTGCAATACTAAAACATAACACAGTGCAACCAAACCAAACCAACCACCCACAGATAACAGTATATACAAGCAAGCGTCGTCAGGCAGGCCGGGTCAATATCAATAGGGCAGGTAGGTACAGGGGGAGCAAGCAGAGAATGGTCGGGGTCACAGGCCAGGTTCAGCAGGTAGCAAGCAGCGTAGTACAGAGGGTCAAGCAGAGAGATGGTCAGGGTCACAAGCCAGGGATCAGGACAGGTAGCAGAGAATCAGACAGGAACAGAGAGCAGGAACAGGATACAGGGCCAAGAGAAACACAACACCAAGGCAGAGTCTGTGGGTCTGGCCATCCCTTAAATACCCCAGTATCATCAGTTCCAGGTGTTAGCTGGCTGAAAGGTTGAGTCTCTGATTGCTGGGAGCACCCGCTGGCCAGCCCTGGTACTGCAGATCAAAAGGCAGGTGAGTCCCACCATTGCTGGCCAGTCCATTCCTAACAGTACCCCCCCCTCAAGGAGCGGCCTCAGGACGCTCCAAACAGTCCTAGCTGGGCAAAATGTTCCACCGCCCGGGTCTGGCAACTGGCGGGATAGCAAAGACTGGCACACCGGGCAGGACTCCGGGCAGCGGCACACCGGGCTGGACTCCGGGCAGCGGCACATCGAGCAGAGGCACTCCGGGCAGGACTCCGGGCAGAGGCACATCGGGCAGAGGCACATCGGGCAGGACTCCGGGCAGAGGCACATCGGGCAGGACTCCGGGCAGAGGCACACCGGGCAGAGGCACACCGGGCAGAGGCACACCGGGCAGAGGCACATCGGGCAGAGGCACATCAGGCAGAGGCACATCGGGCAGCACTCCGGGCAGAGGCACATCGGGCAGCACTCCGGGCAGAGGCACATCGGGCAGGACTCCGGGCAGAGGCACATCGGTTTACCAGGCGAAGCAGCAGGCAGCGGGCCACCAGGCGGAGCAGCAGGCACCGGGCCCCCGGGCGGAGCAGCAGGCACCGGGCCCCCGGGCGGAGCAGCAGGCACCGGGCCCCCGGGCGGAGCAGCAGGCACCGGGCCCCCGGGCGGGGCGACATGCATCGGGCCCCCGGGCGGAGCAGCAGGCACCGGGCCCCCGGGCGGGGCGACATGCACCGGGCCCCCGGGCGGAGCAGCAGGCACCGGGCCCCCGGGCGGAGCAGCAGGCACCGGGCCCCCGGGCGGAGCAGCAGGCACCGGGCCCCCGGGCGGAGCAGCAGGCACCGGGCCCCCGGGCGGAGCAGCAGGCACCGGGCCCCCGGGCGGGGCGACATGCACCGGGCCTCCGGGCGGAGCAGCAGGCACCGGGCCCCCGGGCGGGGCGACATGCATCGGGCCCCCGGGCGGAGCGGCAGGCACCGGGCCCCCGGGCGGAGCGGCAGGCACCGGGCCCCCGGGCGGAGCGGCAGGCACCGGGCCCCCGGGCGGAGCGGCAGGCACCGGGCCCCCGGGCGGAGCGGCAGGCACCGGGCCCCCGGGCGGGGCGACAGGCATCGGGCCCCCAGGCGGGGCGACAGGCATCGGGCCCCCAGGCGGGGCGACAGGCATCGGGCCCCCAGGCGGGGCGACAGGCATCGGGCCCCCAGGCGGGGCGACAGGCATCGTGCCCCCAGGCGGGGCGACAGGCATCGTGCCCCCAGGCGGGGCGACAGGCATCGGGGCGACAGGCATCGTGCCCCCAGGCGGGGCGACAGGCATCGTGCCCCCAGGCGGGGCGACAGGGATCGTGCCCCCAGGCGGGGCGACGGGCATCGTGCCCCCAGGCGGGGCGGCGGGCGCCGGACCCCCAGGCGGAGCGACAGGTCTCGGGCCCTCAGGCGGAGCGGCGGGCGCCGGACCCCCAGATGGAGCGACAGGTCTCGGGCCCTCAGGCGGAGCGGCGGGCGCCGGACCCCCAGGCGGAGCGACAGGTCTCGGGCCCTCAGGCGGAGCGGCGGGCGCCGGACCCCCAGGTGGAGCGACAGGTCTCGGGCCCTCAGGCGGAGCGGCGGGCGCCGGACCCCCAGATGGAGCGACAGGTCTCGGGCCCTCAGGCGGAGCGGCGGGCGCCGGACCCCCAGGCGGAGCGACAGGTCTCGGGCCCTCAGGCGGAGCGGCGGGCGCCGGACCCCCAGGAGGAGCGACAGGTCTCGGGCCCTCAGGCGGAGCGGCGGGCGCCGGACCCCCAGATGGAGCGACAGGTCTCGGGCCCTCAGGCGGAGCGGCGGGCGCCGGACCCCCAGGCGGAGCAACAGGTCTCGGACCCTCAGGCGGAGCGGCGGGCGCCGGACCCCCAGATGGAGCGTCAGGTCTCGGGCCCTCAGGCGGAGCGGCGGGCGCCGGACCCCCAGGTGGAGCGACAGGTCTCGGGCCCTCAGGCGGAGCGGCGGGCGCCGGACCCCCAGGCGGAGCGACAGGTCTCGGGCCCTCAAGCGGAGCGGCGGGCGCCGGACCCCCAGGCGAAGCGACAGGTCTCGGACCCTCAGGCGGAGTGGCGGGTGCCGGACCCCAAGGCGGAACGACAGGTCTCAGGCCCCCAGGCGGGGCGGCGGGCACCGAGTCACCAGGCACAACCGTGGGCTCCGAGTCAACTGGGATGACCGCTGGCACTGGGTCAGACATTGGATCGTCTGGCTGGACAGCGGTCATCGGGTCACCAGGCATCAGGTCATTTGGCTCGACAGCGGGCACCGCGTCATCTGGCAAGGCAGTGGGCTCCGAGTCAACAGGCACGACAGTGAGCACCGGGTCATCAGGTACCGGATTGTCTGGCTCGACAGCGGGCACCGCGTCATCTGGCAAGGCAGTGGGCTCCGAGTCAACTGGTATGACCGCGGGCACTGGGTCAGACATTGGATCGTCTGGCTGGACAGTGGGCACTGGGTCACCAGGCATCAGGTCATTTGGCTCGACAGCGGGCACCGGATCAGGTACCGGATCATCTGGATCAACAGCGGGCATCGAGTCAACTGGCCTAATAGGATCGTCAGGCTGGATCAGTTCATCATGCTGGATAGAGGCATCAGGCCAAGTAGAGGCTTCAGGCCGAGTAGAGGCATCAGGCCGAGTAGAGGCATCAGGCCGAGTAGAGGCATCAGGCCGAGTAGAGGCATCAGGCTGAAGAGAGGCTTCAGGCTGAACCACGGAAGGCAGGCTCACCGGTTTGGATACTGGCAGGATGGTATTGGTTGGAAAGAATTTTCGCTTTTTTCTGGTTTTAACTACTGGAGCACTGTAAGTAAACGCAGGTCTGCAAACGAATGGAGCAGCTGGAGACAGAGAAGAACTGGAGGATGGAACAGGAGAGGGAGCGGTTGCTACAGAGGGCTCTTTTACAGGGTTAAAGGCAGGATAGGTGCAGCGAGTGGGAACAGGGTACTGACATGCGGTAGATAGCAGGGCAGGAGGAGCTGTTGGGAATGCAGGAATAGAGTTTTGAGGAAATAGATTAGAAGCAGGACTGGGTCTTTGTAAGCTGACTGAGGCTGGGTGCAACAAGTCTGTCCATGTCTGCAGTATGGGTTGAACAAAGCTGAGCTTACACAAAGCCTGTCTGGTCAATGACTGCACTGCGTTTATACAATCTCTTAGTACCTGTGGTGAACATGTGGAATAACGCTCCAGAAAGTAACCCACATCATCCTCTAATAACCACACCAGGGACTCTACCTGGTCTGCACTAAATGGTGGCAAAAATTCATCCCTGCATTCGGGGGAACCAGATGAAACCAATTCAGCACAAACTTCAATCAAAGGCTGCACCTCAGAGAACTCTATGCCCTGATCTACTAGAACATGAGCGAGCCGTATACATTCTAGCAGTTCATCCCGGGGATACTCCTTCAGAGTCTGATAAGCATACTCCCTGTCATCAAACACTAGCAAATATAAATATTCAACCTCATCCAGATCCATCCTTCCCATCAACAAGCCAAGATGGCTTCCCTGTGCAGCCACTTCTGGTCAGGATTGGCCTTGGTGTAATGTCAGGGCTCCCAGGTATGACCAGAGGTGTGTGACTGATGCAGGGAAACGCAGACTTCAGATATGTGATAAACAATACAATTTATTAACACTAACAATACAAACATAAACGCAGTGCAATACTAAAACATAACACAGTGCAACCAAACCAAACCAATCACCCACAGATAACAGTATATACAAGCAAGCGTCGTCAGGCAGGCCGGGTCAATATCAATAGGGCAGGTAGGTACAGGGGGAGCAAGCAGAGAATGGTCGGGGTCACAGGCCAGGTTCAGCAGGTAGCAAGCAGCGTAGTACAGAGGGTCAAGCAGAGAGATGGTCAGGGTCACAAGCCAGGGATCAGGACAGGTAGCAGAGAATCAGACAGGAACAGAGAGCAGGAACAGGATACAGGGCCAAGAGAAACACAACACCAAGGCAGAGTCTGTGGGTCTGGCCATCCCTTAAATACCCCAGTATCATCAGTTCCAGGTGTTAGCTGGCTGAAAGGTTGAGTCTCTGATTGCTGGGAGCACCCGCTGGCCAGCCCTGGTACTGCAGATCAAAAGGCAGGTGAGTCCCACCATTGCTGGCCAGTCCATTCCTAACATTCCTGGGAGGCACATATGCAAACTGTTGTAATTCCTACACCGTTCACCTGATTTGGATGTAAATACCCTCAAATTAAAGCTGACAGTCTGCAGTTAAAGCACATCTTGTTCATTTCATTTCAAATCCATTGTGGTGGTGTATAGAGCCAAAAATGTTAGAATTGTGTCGATGTCCCAATATTTATGGACCTGACTGTATATGATGATGCGGGCCAGGATCATGGGTCTGGGCGGCTGTCTTCCCTGCGGTGCAGAGGAGCTTCAGAGAGACATGTCCGTCCCCATTGGCCGCGCATGCGCACCATGCCAACTTTATTTCATAACACATATATACTCAAAATAGAAAATAGATCACTTATAGGAAACTCTGCACAAATTATGGCAGTTAAAAGCCTTCACCGACTCCAAGAATGACCCCTTTCATGAACATACGTGTAACGGAGGGTAAGCGTAAACGGACAGAACACACAAGGCAGACGGCAAACACTTAAAGCTTTATTAAAACAGACAACAGTCACTCAATGGGGAGTAGTGCAGGGAGAGAGTCCAAAATACTTGTAAAACAGCTCCGGTGGGCAAAGCTAAAGGCTCCACAGCAATTTGTAATCCAAGAGGCAGTTCATAAGCAGTCAGATAGCACAAGGGGAGCAAACACTCACACAAATCTGATGCGATAGTCTCAGGCAGAGTTGACAGCGTTTCAGGCAGGGCTGATGTAGCTTCTGGGATCCCCCTTCCTCCAATGGAGCTCAGGCAGAGCCGGGGGGCCACTAGAGTCCAGCTGGACCCCTCAGTGGTTACCCAGCAGAATGGCACAACAAGAGAGACCATCACTGGCCTCTTAAACCCCCTGAGCAGGAAGAGAGGGGGGTCATTAGCAGGTGACAATGAAGAGAATGGAACTACAGTAATTTAATTTGTAGCTGTACACAGAAAGGACTGGTTGGGCCGGATAATTAGTGGGGGAAATACATTAATACAAAAGTAAGGCACTAATTAGGGATGTATACACTCATTGAATTTGGGACCTTTTGTGGAGGGGCGAGTGAATTACAGCTAGGGGCCTTTGGCACACAGGAGTGAATACTAATTGGAGGAGGCTCTTCCTATGGCCAGGAGGGATTAGGAACAAGGAATTAATACCTGGGGATTATTAACTGGGCTGGCAGAGAACTCATATCGTGACACTCCGGATCAGTAAGCAGGAATTGATAATTGGCCGGGTCCCTATACCGTGATAATACGTGTTTGTTGGTATATCTTAAAACAAGGACACAAATTCCTAGAAATCCTAATTATGAACCTCCTCAGCAAATGATATGAACAGAAAACATTGAAGTCATTTCTTACGTTGCCATGTTTCCAGAAGATGTTACTCATATCAAACGTTTTGGGTACAAAATCCGGGCCTTGAATAACGGAAATTTTGCTTTGAGGAAAAGATATATTGTTTATATAAAGGCCGCTCTGTACAATAAGATCGGTTGGAATTTCTCTTCTCTCATTGAAGTAGATCTCGCCTCCGTCTGGGTCGGTGTAATGAACATTTCTCACATATTTGTGCAGCTTTTCATGGAAGACAGAAATACTCACATTACTATATACAGGTATAAAGGTTCTGAAATTAAAGTCTAATTACAAAATACAAAGTGGTTAGATCCAAGTTATTAAGTGTTCCTGCATGGCGACCACTTCCTGTTATCTCACATATATATTCGTATTATTATAGACAAATTTACCCCCTAACTCCTCCCACATTTACCACCCTAACTCCTCCCACAGTGTTTACACTACATAGACAGTAATATACCGAAACGTGCGGATTGTTCCCGATTGGTGTGCTATTACTTTGTGGAACATTTCGCCGAATGGTTCAAGAAATATTTGCGTTTTTGTGGTGAAATTGGTCCCATAGGAATGAATGGCGGAATGTTCAAAACTAAAGTGTGAGCTGAAAAATCAGGACATGATTTCTAAACTACCATCACTCCCTCATCTTCCCGCCCACCGACACAAATCTTATATCAAACGTTCAGCTATCAACGCTGCCACTAAAAATGTCCACGGCTAAGCCATAGTCCTGATAGTTTTCACAATATGACTATTTGTTTGCAACTCACGCCGCCCATTGACATTCATTGAAACTCCACTCTAGACACCTAAAATTTGAAGGGCAAATTCTAAACTGCGACTGTGCCTTCATTTTTAATATTTCAGAGACATACTATGCATCAAAATGTAGGTCTGGGTCTTGTGATTCTCACAATATAAAGCTCTTTGGTGTAGGATTTATAATTGTTAAACTACAACCGTTTGAAGATGGCAACCGCCAGTGAAGTGAGCAAGTTGGAGCAGTTTGTTTTTAACCGCACTTCTCTGCCCTTGCTGTAGAGTGAGGTGCCATAGGAACCCAGGTGTGTGAGCAGCCAGCAGAGTGACAAAAGCTAGAGTGTGAGTTGTAGACTACTGGTGGAGGCAAGAACACTTCACACAATTTCCCCAGAAATTGGAGCTTTTCCAGTTATTATTATTATTATTATACAGGATTTATGGCGCCAACAGTGTGCTCAGCACTTTACAATATAACGGGAGACAATACAGCAACAATACAGTTCAATACAAGAGAGATAGGAGGGCCCTGATCCTGGGAGCTTACAATCTAGGAGGGACGGGCTGATCCTGGGAGCTTACAATCTAGGAGGGAGGGGCTGGTGGTACAAAAGGTAATAACTGTGGGGGATGGGCTGGTAGGAGGAATAGAAGATTCCGGTATTAGCTGACGGCAGGATAGGCTTCCCTGAAGAGATCGGTTTTCAGAGATCGCCTAAAAGTGAGCAGAGTAGGGGATAGTCTGATAAATTGGGGTAGAAAGTTCCAGAGGATGGGGGAAGCTCTGGAGAAGTCCTAGAGACGAGCATGAGAGAAAGAGACAAGGGAGCTAGAGAGCAGGAGGTCATAGGAGGAGCGGAGAGGATGGTTGGGTGATATTTGGAGACAAGATTGGTGATGTAATTTGGGGGCGGAGTTATAGATGGCTTTATATGTTATTGTTAATGTTTTGAATTGTATCCATTGGGCAACGGGAAGCCAGTTGAGGGATTGGCAGAGAGGGGTGGAGGACACTGAGTGGAGGCCAGTGGAGGGATTGGCAGAGAGGGGTGGAGGACACTGAGTGGAGGTCAGTGGAGGGATTGGCAGAGAGGGTTGAAAGACACTGAGTGGAGGACAGTGGAGGGATTGGCAGAGAGGGGTGGAGGACACTGAGTAGAGGTCAGTGGAGGGATTGGCAGAGAGGGTTGGGGGACATTGAGTGGAGGACAGTGGAGGGATTGGCAGAGAGGGTTGGGGGACACTGAGTGGAGGACAGTGGAGGGATTGGCAGAGAGGGTTGGGGGACACTGAGTGGAGGCCAGTGGAGGGATTGGCAGAGAGGGGTGGAGGACAGTGAATGGAGGCCAGTGGAGGGATTGGCAGAGAGGGATGGAGGCCAGTAGAGGGATTGGCCGCTCGGCTCTTTTGTGCAACAGATCCTGCTCTTCGGTCCAGCTGTGTCCTCATCACCTCATCATCTTCAGTGTGGGTACCCGGCTGTTACAGCTGCGGCTTCAGAGCCGGGTGCCCACTGCGCATGCGTGAGAAATGCTGCACTTTGTGAATGGTCCCATAGTCTTCTGGGACCTGTCATGTGTCCTAGAAAACTACAGGGAGAGAGGTGATCGCAGCAGAAGTGGGAGTGGGTACCTGTCAAATTCGGATACCCGCTCCCCAAAGGTCCGCAGTCTCTGGTCATCTCCTGTACTGTGTCCGCAGTCTCTGGTCATCCCCTGTACTGTGTCCGCAGTCTCTGGTCATCCCCTGTACTGTGTCCGCAGTCTCTGGTCATCTCCTGTACTATGTCCGCAGTCTCTGGTCATCTCCTGTACTATGTCTGCAGTCTCTGGTCATCTCCTGTACTGTGTCCGCAGTCTCTGGTCATCTCCTGTACCGTGTCTGCAGTCTCTGGTCATCTCCTGTACCGTGTCTGCAGTCTCTGGTCATCCCCTGTACTATGTCCGCAGTCTCTGGTCATCTCCTGTACTGTGTCTGCAGTCTCTGGTCATCCCCTGTACTATGTCTGCAGTCTCTGGTTATCCCCTGTACTATGTCCGCAGTCTCTGGTCATCTCCTGTACTGTGTCCGCAGTCTCCGGTCATCTCCTGTACTGTCCGCAGTCTCTGATCATATCCTGTACTATGTCCGCAGTCTCTGATCATATCCTGTACCGTGTCCGCAGTCTCTGGTCATCTCCTGTACTATGTCCGCAGTCTCTGGTCATCTCCCTTACTGTGTCCGCAGTCTCTGGTCATCTCCTGTAGTATGTCCGCAGTCTCTGGTCATCCCCTGTACTGTGTCCGCAGTCTCTGGTCATCCCCTGTACCGTGTCCACAGTCTCTGGTCATCTCCTGTACTGTCCGCAGTCTCTGGTCATCTCCTGTACTGTCCGCAGTCTCTGGTCATCCCCTGTACTGTGTCCGCAGTCTCTGGTCATCCCCTGTACTGTGTCCGCAGTCTCTGGTCATCTCCTGTACTGTGTCCGCAGTCCATTGGTTCAGAATATTTTTTTTCTTGTCTCTCTCCTCTAAAACCTAGGTGCGTCTTATGGAATGTAAAATACGATATATATATACAGTTGTGTTGAAAATACTAGCAGTCAGACATCACTAACCGGATCAATCTCTGTTTTTGGTGGAAATGATATTTCTACATGGCAAATAATTTCCTAGCAGGTGTAGTAGAGTCATAGAAATCCAACAGACCCGACAGTCATGACATGCATGCTGCTGATTCTGTGTCATTGAATCACTCATTGAAAGGGGCGTGTTCACAATAATAGCCGTGTGGAGTTCTATTAGTGAGGTCATTCATTCTTTGAGAAACAGGTGGCAATTATTGCCCTTATTTAAGGAAGGAAGGCAGCAAATGTTGGACATGCTGGTTACAGTGCATTTCTCTCTGAAATTCTGAGGAAAATGGGTCATTCCAGACATTGTTCAGAAGAACAGCGGACCTTGATTAAAAAGTTGATTGGAGAGGGGAAAACATATAAAGAAGTGCAGAAAATGATCGGCTGCTCAGCTAAAATGATGGCAAATGCTTTAAAATGGCAACCAAAACCTGAAAGATGTGGAAGAAAGTGAAAAACTACCATTGGAATGGATAGAAGAATAGCCAACATGGCGCGGACTCAGCCAACAATCAGCTCCAGGAAGATGAAAGAAGGTGTGACGTTCCCTGTGAGGACTCAGCCAACAATCAGCTCCAGGAAGATGAAAGAAGGTGTGACGTTCCCTGTGAGGACTATTACAATTAGAAGACACCGATGTGAAGCCAAGCTATCTGCAAGAAGTCCCCGCAAAGTCCCACTGTTGGGAAAAAGACGTGTGCTGAAGAGGTTACAATCTGCCAAAGAGCACATTGACTGGACTAAAGAGAAATGGCGCAACATTTTGTAGACTGATGGAAGTAAGATTGTTCTTTTTGGGTCTAGTGGGCGGAGACAGTTTGTCAGACGGCCCCCAAACACTGAATTCAAGCCACAGTACACTGTGCAGACAGTGAAGCATGGTGGTGCAAGCATCATGATATGGGGATGTTTCTCATACTACGGTGTTGGGCCTATTTATCGCATACCAGGGATCATGGATCAGTTTGAATACATCAGAATACTTGAAGAGGTCATGCTGCCTTATGCTGAAGAGGAAATGCCCTTGAAATGGGTGTTCCAACAAGACAACGACCCCAAACACACCAGTAAATGTGCAACATCTTGGTTCCAGACCAACAAGATGGACGTTATGGAGTGGCCAGCCCAATCCCCGGATCTTCATCCAATAGAAAACTTGTGGGGTGACATCAAAAATGCTGTTTCTGAGGCCAAACCAAGAAATCGAGAAGAACTGTGGAATGTGGTCCAATCATCCTGGGCTGGAATACCTGATCACAGGGGCCAGAAGTTGGGGGACTCCATGCAACACAGATGTACAGCAGTTCTCAGAAACAGTGCGATTACAACCAAAAATTCATGAAGTCATTCAAAGGAAAGCAAAATCTTCAAACATTTCTCAGTTTATATAGTGAATGTTGGAGTTTGGAAAGAAGAATACAAACACGGCCATTTTTTTGAACCGTCTAATATTCACTTTTCTTCCATTTTTTTAGAGGAAAAACACAAATTTGATGTATTTTTCTTCATGTTGTGATTTGGAATAGAATGTGTCGTGTTCCCAATGCATTTGTGTGGATGGAAATAAAAGGATTAGAAGGATTTTCAGCTTTATTCACTTTTTTCAACTCACAGCTATTATTTTGAACACAACTGTATGTATATAATGTATATCAATTATATATGAATCTGGACTATATGAATGTGTCTCATAACATGGCATATACAATTAGTAAAATAAACAACCCCCCCCCCTTTTAAAAGCCAACCATTTATTTAATTATATTTAAAAACTGTATAGGAGAAACAAACATTGTATTGCCGGCAATTTTGCGTACAGTGAGAGGGAGGTCGGAGGTCGCGGTCCATCTCACTTTGGTCACACAATTACTATGTAATCTATGATAGGATCGTAGTAACAGCAGAGGTGTACTTAGGTATTGTACTGCCCTAGGTAATACAAAAATTGGACACCCCCATCCCGGCGCAGAGAGCCTGCCACCAACCAACACCAGACCCCCCCCGCGCGGAGAGAGATTGCCACCAACCAACACCAGGCACCCCCCCCGTGGAGAGAGCCTGACAGTGACTAACCACACCCCTGCCCCATCCCCAGAAAAAGACACTCACCTACATAGCTCTGGACATCCCCCCCCATGGAGAGAGCCTGATGGTGACCAACAACACTCCTGATCCACCCCTCCCCGAGAGAGCCTTCCACTAACACCCCCCCCGATGGAAAAAAAGACACTCACCTTCACAGCTCTGGACATCCCCCCCATGGAGAGAGCCTGACAGTGACCAACAACACCCCTGCTCCACTCCCTCCTGAGAGAGCCTTCCACTAACACCCCCCCAACAGACACCTTCACAGCTCTGGACATCCCCCCCCCCATGGAGAGAGCCTGATGGTGAACAAACAGCACCCCTGCTCCACCCCCACCTAAGAGAGCCTTCCACTAACACCCCCCCAGAAAAAAATACACTTACCTTCACAGCTCTGGACATCCCCTTCATGGAGAGAGCCTGACGGTGACCAACAACACCCCTGATCCAACCCCACCCGAGAGAGCTTTCCACTAACACCCCCCCAGACAGAAAAAAAAGACACTCACCTTCACAGGTCTGGCTATCCCCAGGAATGATAGTAGGACTCTGCATACATCATCAAGCAGCCCACAGCCTCTCTCAGATCCCACCTGGTCCCCATGTCCCTCCTCCAGGGGCCAGTGCTGCCCCCCCTAAAAAATGCCACCCTAGACAAATGCCTTGTTTACCTTGTGGTAAATACGCCCCCGAGTAACATAAGCACTTATTATCCAACTCACTCTGTGCTGGAATCCAGTTTGTTCAGATTGTATTTTCTTGGTGTACATTCCGTGTAGAGCGTGGGCCAGAACATACACAGCCCTGTATGCATAGGAAGGTATAGATGTATAATTAAAAAATACTTCAGAAATATCATTTCCATCTGTACAAGGTCTGAGAGAGACCAGAGTAAATAATTGAAAAAGGATATTTTTGTCCGGATTTGGGGAAAGGCACTGAAGCAAAGAAATCCAAATATCTTCCAGTATTGGGTCAGTTAAGCAGCTGGAGAAGTTGACACCAACACCACGATGATTGAAGTTCACGCTTTTCATTTGTGGCCACTGAAATATGAAGCCGCAGCTGATTGGTATAAAATCACCATAGTCTGTATCTAAGAGTTTACTCCACGACGGCGGGAAAATAAATGTGGTTTTTTCTATAGCAGAGGGTATAGCAGCAGCAAAAAAAGAAAAGTACGCTGTGGAAGTTCCACAAACTACTACGACTTTAGCTGAGGATTCATTAATGTCCTTTAATTGTCGATAATTATCTTTAGCATTTGAAGTGATTTGAAAGATATAATCTGTGCAGATCCCATGTTGGCTCATCATCCTGCTCAGTTCTTGGGACTCATCAACACCGGTGCCATCCATTGATGTTATTATTCCAACCCAGTTCCACCCAAAATGCTTCAAGAAATGTACAACAGCCGTATAATAGGCCCGACTGTCCGGTGTCATACGGAATAAAGTTGGATACATTCTTCCATCACTCCGGGGAGGGTGAGTGACTCGATAACTAAGCTGGATGATACGTTGGGAGATATTTTCATGGGATGGTATTATTATTAAAACAAACAAAATATATAAATGACACACAAAGATCTCTATCATATTAGGATGGACTTTAGTCTTTTTTCAGCCAGACTAACTATGTAACTATATTTGTTTTTTCTGTTCTGATAAAAAGAAGTACTTGCCAGAATTTATATCCTAGAGATCTAAGTAGATGACGGCACACAATGCCTACTTACCTTCTACACCCTCACATTCAGCCCTTAATTCACCTACAGAACTGCTCATTCTAAGGCTACATAATTACATAGTTAGTCTGGCAGAAAAAAGACAAAAGTCCATCCAGTTCAACCATAGAAGAAAAAAAAAAGTTTTAATCCTACACCCAGAGTTGATCCGGAGGAAGTCGGAAAGAAACAAAGTCTACCAGCTATACTACGTAGCATTGAAAATGATCAGTCCAACTGACTGCCTGTCTCAATTCTTGAGGCCCTGAAATTCCAGGACAGTACTAATACCCCCCCCCCCAAATGACCCCTTTTTTGGAAAGCTGGAGAGAGAGCTGGAATGTTCTTAAAGGAGAAACTATTTTTGCCCCCATCTGTACATAGTTGCTAAGGAGTTTGTCCTCAAGTTCACAGTTCCCTTGGGCATCCCATACACCCCTCAACCCCTCCGAGTTCTAAACCCCTAAATAAAATTACAAAACCAAGATCAAAGACTGTTTTCTGACTCCAGTGTGCAGAGTGTGGAAGAAAATGTGTGTTGCCTGGCTGTGCAGAGCTTTAGAGGGACCCAATAATTGTTATTGCTCCTGCAAAGCAAAGTGTAAAAAAAAAAGATCACTGATCACCCCCCCAGAGTAGTACAAAGTTACCAACTGGATTTAAAAATGTAAAAATAAAATAAAATAAAAAATACTGTATTGAGAATTTAAAATTTTCTTAAGGTTGTTTTTTTTTTAACAACTTGCCAACTGCCTGCCTACAATCTGCGGGCGAGTGGTGGGTCTGGGCAAAGCGATGTATCCTTACGTCACTTTCTATTTTGGGGTGTATCTGCTCCCCCACTGTCCCCCCGTCAGACAAGGGAAACAAGAGAGAACACCGCACTGTCAGTAAAAGCGCTACATTTTAAAAACACGCCTTAGATTAGCACATTAACCCTTTGATCACCCCGTCACCCAGCCACTGACATTAGTACAGTGTCAGTATATAGAATTTTTCACTGATCACTGTATTCCTGCCACTAGTGACATCAGATGATGTCAGGGTCAGTTAGCGCCCCTCCCAGCCAGGGTCAGCCAGTGTTAGATTACCCGCACACTATAGGTCACTGATCTCCCCCATTACTAGTACAGTGTCACTATATGAACCAATGATGTATTATACATGGAGATCATATCCCCCACTTATATATTATACATGGAGCTCATATCCCCCCCTTATATATTATACATGGAGATCATATCCCCCCCTTATATATTATACATGGAGATCATACCCCCCTTATGTATTATACATGGAGATCATATCCCCCCTTATGTATTATACATGGAGATCATATCCCCCCTTATGTATTATACATGGAGATCATATCCCTCCCTTATGTATTATACATGGAGATCATATCCCCGTTATGTATTATACATGGAGATCATATCCCCCCTTATGTATTATACATGGAGATCATATCCCCCCTTATGTATTATACATGGAGATCATATCCCCCCTTATGTATTATACATGGAGATCATATACCCCTTATGTATTATACATGGAGATCATATCCCCCCTTATGTATTATACATGGAGATCATATCCCCCTTATGTATTATACATGGCGATCATATCCCCCCTTATGTATTATACATGGAGATCATATCCCCCTTATGTATTATACATGGAGATCATATCCCCCTTATGTATTATACATGGAGATCAAATCCCCCTTATGTATTATACATGGAGATCATATCCCCCTTATGTATTATACATGGAGATCATATCCCCCATTATGTATTATACATGGAGATCATATCCCCCTTATGTATTATACATGGAGATCATATCCCCCCCCTTATGTATTATACATGGAGATCATATCCCCCTTATGTATTATACATGGAGATCATATCCCCCTTATGTTTTATACATGGAGATCATATCCCCCTCTTATGTATTATACATGGAGATCATATCCCCCCCTTATGTATTATACATGGCGATCATATCCCCCCTTATGTATTATACATGGAGATCATATCCACCCTTATGTATTATACATGGAGATCATACCCCCTTATGTATTATACATGGAGATCATATCCCCCCTTATGTATTATACATGGAGATCATATCCCCCTTATGTATTATACATGGAGATCATATCCCCCCTTATGTATTATACATGGAGATCATATCCCCCTTATGTATTATACATGGAGATCATATCCCCCTTATGTATTATACATGGAGATAATATCCCCCCTTATGTATTATACATGGAGATCATATCCCCCCTTATGTATTATACATGGAGATCATATCCCCCCTTATGTATTATACATGAAGATCATACCCCCCCCTTATGTATTATACATGGAGATCATATCCCCCCCTTATGTATTATACATGGAGATCATATCCCCCTTATGTATTATACATGGAGATCATATCCCCCTTATGTATTATACATGGAGATCACATCCCCCCTTATGTATTATACATGGTGATCATATCCCCCCTTATGTATTATACATGGAGATCATATCCCCCCCTTATGTATTATACATGGAGATCATATCCCCCCTTATGTATTATACATGGAGATCATATCCCCCTTATGTATTATACATGGAGATCATATCCCCCTTATGTATTATACATGGTGATCATATCCCCCCTTATGTATTATACATGGAGATCATATCCCCCCCTTATGTATTATACATGGAGATCATATCCCCCCCCTTATGTATCATACATGGAGATCATATCCCCACTTTTTATTATTATTATTAATATTATTATACAGTATTTATATAGCGCCAAAGGGTTAGCTCAGCGTTGTACAGTAGCGAGGGGGACAGAACATGAGACAAGACAGTAACAATACAATACATGAGGGGTTCGAGGGCCCTGCTCTTTCGAGCTTACAATCTAGGAGGGAGGGGAAGGTGGTACAGGAGGAGATGGCTGTGGGGGATGGAGTGGTGGGAGGAGTGGAGGAGGTTAGTTGTTAGGTGAGGTCAGGTGTTAGGTGAGTTTGGGGTAGGCTTCCCTGAAGATGAGGGTTTTCAGGGTTCGCCTGAAGGTGAGGAGGGTAGGTGACCGTCTGATGGATTGGGGTAGGGAGTTCCAGAGGATGGGAGAAGTCCTGGAGATGTCCTGCAATCATGCGTGGGAGGAGGAGACCAGGGAGCTAGGGAGTAGGAGGACCTGTGAGGAGCGGTGGGCACGGGTAGGGTAGTATTTGGGTATCAGGTCAGTTATGTAGTTTGGGGTGGCATTGTGAATGGCTTTTTAGGTCAGAGTTAGCAGCTTTAATTTGATGGGCAATCAGGAGCCAATGAAGGGATTGGCAGAGGGGGGTGGAGGACACTGAGTGGAGGCCAGTGAAGGGATTGGCAGAGGGGGGAGGCAGATGTGGAGTGGTTGGTGAGGTGGATGAGTCTAGCCGTTGAGTTTAGGATCGACTGGAGTTGAGGATAGCGTTCGTTTGGGTAGGCCAGTGAGAAGGGAATTGCAGTAGTCCAGGTGTGAGATGATGAGGGAGGCCAGTGAGAAGGGAGTTGCAGTAGTCCAGGCGTGAGATGAGGAGGGAGTGTGCGAGTTGTGTGGTGGTGTCTGGGGTGAGGAATGTGCATATCTTGGAGATGTTGCAGAGGTGGAGTCTGCAAGATCTAGATAGCAGTTGGATGTGGGGTAGGAAGGAGAGGTGGGAGTCCAGGGTGACACCCAGGACTTTGGCGTGTGGGGAGGGAGAGATGGTGGCATTGTTAGTAGTGATGGAGAGGATGGGGAGGGCACGGGGTTGGGTGAAGACCAGGAGCTAGGTTTTGGATAGGTTAAGTTTGAGGAAATGGGGCGACATCCAGTCTGATATGTCGTTTAGGAGGTGGGCGATGCGGGCAGAGAGTGAGGGGGTGAGTTGGGGGGTGGAGAGGTAAATTTGGGTGTCATCGGCATAGAGGTAGTAATTGAAGCCGTGGGAGTGAATACGTTTGCCAAGGGAGGAGGTATAGATGGAGAAGAGGAGGGGCCCGAGGACAGAACCTTGGGGGACCCCGACAGAGGGGGAGGGAGGGGGAGGTGCAGTGTTTTAGGTGACGCTGAAGGAGAGTTGGGAAATGTAGGAGGAGAACCAGGAGAGAGCAACGTCCTTGATGCCAAGGGAGTGCAGTTTGGCAAGGAGGAGAGGATGGTCAACAATGTCGAAGGCCGCAGAGAGGTCGAGGAGCAGGATAGAATAGTGGCCATTGGCTTTGGCAGTTGTCAGGTCATTTGTGATTTTAAGTAGGGCGGTTTCGGTGGAGTGCAGGGGACGGAAGCCAGACTGTAGGGGGTCAAGGCGGTTGTTATCAGTGAGGTGGGCACTTAGGTGATTGTAGGCAAGGCGCTCAAGGAGCTTGGAAGAGAAGGGCAACAAGGAGATGGGTCTAAGGTTGTTAAGGTTAGTGGGGTCAAGGGAGGGTTTTTCGAGTATGGGGGTGATGTGTGCGTGCTTTAGAGGGGAGGGGAGGGGAAGGTGCCGATGGAGAGGGAGAGATTGAAGATGTGGGTGAGGGAACGAATGATGGAGGGGGGGTGACTGGAGGAGCTGTGAGGGGATAGGGTCCAGGGGGCAGGTGGTGAGGTGGGCTTAAGTGAAGACCTTAGAGACCTCCTCGGGGTAGTTGGGCTGAAGGAGCGGAGTGTTGGGGAGGTGATGATGTGCGGGGCATTAGGTATAGTTGGGGGTATTGCGGCTATGAGGTCGGAGGAGGGGAGGGTTGAAGGATGGATGGAGGCTGGGTGGAGAGGTGGATTGTGAGTTGACAATGTCCTTACGGATTGCGTCAATCTTGTTTTGGAAGTGATTAGAAATCTCGTGGGCGGTGAGTGAGGTGCTGGGTGGGGGTGGGGGGGGGGCGAGAGAGAGCAGGGATTTGAAAGTGGAGAAGAGCCGACGAGGACAGGTGGAGAGGGTGTTGATAAGGGTTATGAAATTGGCTTGCTTGGCGGCGTGGAGGGAGATGGTATAGGCGACGTAGGCGGCTTTATAGAGGGAGAACGCGCGAGGGGATCTGGTTTTACGCCATAAGCGCTCCAGCACGCGACTGTGTCGTTTGAGGCATTTCATGTGGTTGTTTTGCCAGGGTTGAAGCGGTCGGGGTCTAATGCTACGTGTGGTTAGGGGTGCCAGGGAGTCAAGGGCAGCTGACAGTGAATTGTTGTATGCAGTAGTGGCCAGGTCAGGGCATGACAGAGGGAGGATACTGGGTGGAGCTGCTGGGTGGAGATGGGTCGGGTTCAGATTGCGGAGGTTGCGGGTGATGGTTAGATGCTTCGGGGGGGAGTTGAGGGAGGGGGAGATGGAGAATGTGAGGAGGTGGTGGTCAGAGAGGGGGTGTTAGTGAAGTTGTGGGGGGTGCAGAGGTGGGAGAAAACGAGGTCCAGGGTGTTTCCATTGGAGTGGGTGGAGGACTGAGTGTGCTGGGTGAGCGCGAAGGAGGAGGTTAGAAGGAGGAGTTGGGAAGTAGCCGTGCTGTTGGCGTTGATCGGGATATTGAAGTCGCCTAGGATGATGGTCGGTAGCTCGGAGGAGAGGAAGAAGGGAAGCCAGGCAGCAAAGTCATCTAGGAAGGGGGATGCGGAACCAGGAGGCCGATAGATTACTGCAATCCGTAAGGGGGTGGGAGAGAAGAGCCGGATGCAGTGGGCCTCAAAGGAGGAGAAGGATAGGGAGGGGGGTTTAGGGAGGACCTGGAAGGTGCTCAGCGGTGGTAGGAGCATACTGACCACTCCGCCTCTGCGTCTGCTCGGTCTGGGTGAATGGGTCCAGACGAGGCCTCCATAGGAGAGGGCAGCAGAGGAGGGGGAGTCAGTGGCTTGGATCCAGGTTTCGGTGACCACTAGGAGGTTGAGGGAGTGGGAGACAAAGAGGTCGTGGATGGCGGTGAGTTTGTTGCAAACCGAACGGGTGTTCAGGAGTGCAACCGAGAGGGGAGGGGTGGATGTGGGGAGGAGGGACAGATATGAGATTGAGGGGGCTGCGGTGGTTGGCGTGAGTAGGGGGGTGCCGGGAGGGGGAGTGGGGAGATGGGGAGCCAGGGTTTGGGGAGATGTCACCGGCGGTTAGGAGAAGGAGGAGGGTGAGGAAGGTGGCATGGGAACGGGAGGCGCAGGAGCGCATGGGTCTGTTGGTGGTGGCATGTCGGTCAGCGGGGGAGTGGAGTATTAGGAGGAGGTGGTGAGAGCCATTGAGGGGGGAGGAAAGAAGTGAGGGTGCGATGTAGAGCTGTTTAGGGGGAGTAGGGGGGTGGAGGGTGGCAAGTTTGGGGATGGAGGAGAGGAGAGGAGAACGAGGAGGAGGAATGCAGGTGGCATGCTAGGGTGGGCAGAATGCTGATTGGGTCTGAGAGGAGGGAGGTTTCAGTCAGGACGTGAGGATGGGGAGAGTCCGTTATGCCATGTTGGAGTTCATCAGTGTCTAATCGTAGGAGGGGAGAGGGAGTGGTGGGCGGCTGGCTGGTTGCAGTTTGTGGGTGCTGTAGGCCAGCGTCCGCGGGTGTTGTGGCACGGCGTCAGTGGGCACAGTGGTGCGGCGGCTGGACGAGCCTCCACATTATACATGGAGATCTTATCCCCCCTTATGTATTATACATGGAGATCATATCCCCCTATGTATTATACATGGAGATCATATCCCCCCTTATGTATTATACATGGCGATCATATCCCCCTTATGTATTATACATGGAGATCATATCCCCCCTTATGTATTATACATGGAGATCATATCCCCCCCTTATGTATTATACATGGAGATCATATCCCCCCCTTATGTATTATACATGGAGATCATATCCCCCCTTATGTATTATACATGGAGATCATATCCCCCTTATGTATTATACATGGAGATCATATCCCCCCTTATGTATTATACATGGAGATCATATCCCCCCTTATGTATTATACATGGAGATCATATTCCCCTTATGTATTATACATGGAGATCATATCCCCCCTTATGTATTATACATGGAGATCATATCCCCCCTTATGTATTATACATGGTGATCATACCCCCCCTTATGTATTATACATGGAGATCTTATCCCCCCTTATGTATTATACATGGAGATCATATCCCCCTTATGTATTATACATGGAGATCATATCCCCCCCCCTTATGTATTATACATGGAGATCATATCCCCCTTATGTATTATACATGGAGATCATATCCCCCTTATGTATTATACATGGAGATCATATCCCCCCTTATGTATTATACATGGTGATCATATCCCCCCTTATGTATTATACATGGAGATCATATCCCCCCTTATGTATTATACATGGTGATCATATCCCCCCTTATGTATTATACATGGAGATCATATCCCCCCTTATGTATTATACATGGAGATCATATCCCCCCTTATGTATTATACATGGAGATCATATCCCCCCTTATGTATTATACATGGAGATCATATCCCCCTTTATGTATTATACATGGAGGTCATATCCCCCCTTATGTATTATACATGGAGATCATATCCCCCTTATGTATTATACATGGAGATCATATCCCTCTTATGTATTATACATGGAGATCATATCCCCCTTATGTATTATACATGGAGTTCATATCCCCCCTTATGTATTATACATGGAGATCATATCCCCCCTTATGTATTATACATGGAGATCATATCACCCCTTATGTATTATACATGGAGATCATATCCCCCTTATGTATTATACATGGAGATCATATCCCCCCTTATGTATTATACATGGAGATCATATCCCCCCTTATGTATTATACATGGAGATCATATCACCCCTATGTATTATACATGGAGATCATATCCCTCTTATGTATTATACATGGAGATCATATCCCCCTTATGTATTATACATGGAGTTCATATCCCCCCTTATATATTATACATGGAGATCATAACCCCCTTATGTATTATACATGGAGATCATATCCCCCCCTTATGTATTATACATGGAGATCATATCCCCCTTATGTATTATACATGGAGATCATATCCCCCTTATGTATTATACATGGAGTTCATATCCCCCCTTATGTATTATACATGGAGATCATATCCCCCCTTATGTATTATACATGGAGATCATATCCCCCCTTATGTATTATACATGGAGATCATATCCCCCTTATGTATTATTCATGGAGATCATATCCCCCCTTATGTATTTATACATGGAGATCATATCCCCCTTATGTATTATACATGGAGATCATATCCCCCCTTATGTATTATACATGGAGATCAAATCCCCCCTTATGTATTATACATGGAGATCATATCCCCCCCTTATGTATTATACATGGAGATCAAATCCCCCCTTATGTATTATACATGGAGATCATATCCCCCCTTATGTATTATACAATACAATCTAATCTCTCTGGAGATATGAGCCCGAGCTTAAATACCCAGAAGTATTTTATTAATTTTAAGATTTAATATCCCAAAAGTGGGCAGTGCATAAAATATGTACAAACTATAAAAAGTTACAAAAAATACAAAAAATACAAGAAGACACACATAGACTATTCACTATAAAATAAAAGGCAACAAAACAGAAATAAAACTTTTACCAAGATTTATCCTGCGACTGGAGCAAGTCAGAGAGTCCGTAATCCGTCAGTCGATCGAACCAGCTCCATACGAATTACAATGTCTCAATGTCAGGTTCCTCAATTTATGGGGATATGGATGTAAGTGGAACATTAGTTCTCGGCCAATTGACTCTGGGGGGTGTTCCTATACCTGCCCAGAGGATGTTCTGGGTGCTGAACTGCCGAAAGTCAATTGGACCAAGACCGGCTTGAATCACCAAGTCGGGGATTGAATTTCTGACACCAGCGCATCAGTCCGATCGCGACAGTACCAATCATTGTTCCGCTATCGCACTGCAGCGCCACATAACCATTTCCTGCATTTTTCTGGCATCCCACATAGGCCACAAATATAGTTTTTATATGCCGATGTAGCCTACAGAGTGCCCCAGCAGAAGGAAGTATTTTCATCTCTCTGCAACTAATATTTTAGCTTTTATGAGGGATGAAACATACTCCTTTGATATATAGTATCTATATACTTTTAGAGTTCTCTAGACAGATCGGAGCCCCCCTGGTGTCATGAAGCCAAAACATCTACATTTCTCTTTTATGCTTCAGGAAAATGGCTGATTATGTATAGGTGACAAAATCTTATTAGCACCCAGGTGCCACTTCCAGCCTGAGGAAGCTCTGTCTCTTTTCAGATGCTAATTGATGACCATCTGTCTCTGAGTACCTATGACTGAATATTTCTTTAATAACAAGGACTGAACTAAATTTACGATTACATATTGCTACAGGTCACATTTCAGCTACTCAAATCTGTACATTTATGCCACGCTCTCCGTCTCTGCATCGACTATAGGGAACTCAACAAGATCACCATTAAGAATCGGTACCCACTCCCTCTCGTTCCCGAGTTATTCAGAGGTTTCGGCAGCCTGAGTGTTCATAAAACTAGATTTACGAGGGGCCTACAATTTAGTTTGCACAAGGGAAGGTGATGAGTGGAAGACCGCTTTCAGAATGAGCTTTGGGCACTTTGAGTACCTAGTGATGCCATTTGGATTATGCAACACCCCTACAACATTTCAACACTTCGTGAATGACATCTTCAGGTAATATCTCGATCTCTTCTTGATCATCTACCTGGACAACATTTTGATTTTCTCCAAGTCATTGGAACTCCACCGAGACCATGTTAAGAGGGTACTGACTACGTTGAGGATGTATGGCCTGTTCGCTAAGGCGGAAAAGTGTGAGTTTGAGAAGCAGTTCATCCAGTTTCTTGGGCTCATAATCTCCACTGAAGGAATCTCCATGGATCCTCAGAAAATCTCCGCCATCTTGGATTGGCCTGCACCTACTGACAAGAAAGGGGTCCAAAGATTTGTGGGCTTTGCCAACTTCTATCGGAAGTTTATCAAGGGCTTTTCAACCATTATTGCCCCTATTACCCAACTCACTCACCAACATACACGTTTTCTCTGGGGCCAGGAAGCACAAATAGCCTTTGAGCAATTAAAAAAGCAATTTACATCTGTTCCTCTGTAGGAAATGCAGTAAATACAAAATCTCACTGCCCCAGACCACAAAAGGTACAGTGGAATATACATAAAAAACCCAAAACATGCTGCATAAAAGGATCAACATAAACTAAACCAGAAGATATAACACCCAAACATCCCACCTTCCCCAGACCTGGCCATCCCCCACAAAAACCTTGGGAGGCCTAAGACCCAACCCTTGACATTGCATAAAACCACCATGTGCAAAAAGCAGACAAGTGCAAAACAATTATAAGTAATATATGACACGGAGCATCCAAATGAAAGTGCAGTGCAAACACCCAGCATTGGCTGGGGTCCACGTGGACAGGAATGGCAGAGTCCCTCACCAAACTCAGCATGGCACCTGTCAGTGGGTTAGCAGCACACTATTCCCTATGAGCATAGCACTGGGGATGGGGGGGTCTGAAACAGGAGGAGATAGCAGGCTGCAGTGCTCTGCCCAAGTAGTTATAATGGGTGGCTGCCAACAATTCTGGACAGGTCCCTAGGCTAAAAAGCAGTAGTGATGGGCCGAAACCCCCCCCCCTCTTTGGTTTGCGGTTGAACCAATTGAATGTACAACCATGAACTTTGAACATGAACCAGACATGTCTCTGCTGTCTTTAAGATCCATCTGGTGTTTCATGTCTCATTGCTGAAACCAGTGGTCACAGACCCGTTTCCGGACCGGGAATCCAGGCCCCCTGAGGCTATTACAGTAGAGGGACAGGAAGAATTTGAGGTGGAAGCAATTCTCAACTGTCGTAGAAGGGGGGGCCAGACCCAGGTTTTGATTAAGTGGAAAGGCTATGGTCCTGAGGAGAATTCTTGGGAACCTGCTCAAAATGTTCATGCCCCCAGACTTATGCGGGAGTTTGTGCGTGGTCACCCGCAGTGGAGAGATCAGTTGGGCACCCGGAGGATGCCCATAGGGGGGGGGCAATGTCAAGGACCATCACGACGCATGGGTCTACCCATGCGTAGGCGTCTGTCAAGACGTACGGGTAGCAGGGCACTAGGACCCAGGCGCACCCGTCATCTTGACAGTACTAGGCAGGCACTGGGACCTAGGCGGCGACTGTCAGGTGCAGGGCGGGCTACTTAAGCCAGCCCTGCACAGACGCTTGTTGCCGAATGGTCTTTTGTATCCTGTTGCCTGTGTAGTGAGTACTCTGATCTGGATTGTCTGACCTTGTTGCCTTCTCCTGTCCTGACCCCTTGGCTTGCCTGACTCTGCTCCTGGATGTTCCCTTATAGATCTGATCTTTTGGTATTGACCCTGCGTGTGTCCCGACTATCCTTTGCCTATCGTCTTGTACCTCACCGACCCGCTAGTTACCGACCTGGCTTGTTTGACTCTGACTTTGCTCATCCGTCCATCCATCCCTCAGGGATCCCTGGGCTCCCTCATATCAGACTCTTAACCCGCTGGAGCCCTTGGCAGACTCCTCTACCTCTGGTAGAGATACCTAGCAGCTGCGACCCGGAGCGCTCCAAGTCCATCCCCACCATCAGGGGCCCTTGTGAACAAGTGCTCCGGTACTTAGACTCCGCACTCTGGGGAGGCTCTATCAGGGGACTGATAGAGGTACTGTCAGGCGGTTCATTACAAAATGGGTTCCTGTGCTGCCCAAATTTCCACTGGTGCTATGCCTCAGGGAAGCTAAGATTTTTACTGTAAGCACTTTTTCTTTATCTTCTTGGATCTGTGAACCCTCCACTTGTGTCCCACCATCCCTATATGTCACCTGCAAGGGATTCAAGGTGAGGGATGGACTTTGTTTAAAGCTTCCATCCATTGATGGTGAGATTTCAAATTGGAAATATTGATGGCACCTCGTGAGGATGCTTAATGTGATGGAAGTCATTGACTACTCTACTGAGTACGGTCTTGGGGGATGATTATTTCAGTGATAGTAGTAATTTTTGTGCTAATCAAAACTTCATTTTAAGGCTTGTTGACCCACTTTTATTAAACCCCAAAGTAAAGGTTCAACAGTAAACTTGCCCTTGCAGGGGTTCTGTTGTCATGGATTTGGTAAAATGTCTATTTCATTTCATATTGAATATATATATATACACTTTTTTATACACATTTTTTTACATATTTACTTTTATACTTTAATACTATTTCTTTCCACATATTTATAAATGTTTAGCATGAATATATATGTTGTGTGAATATTTTCTGCCTGCTGAGCTTTGTGGTACTTTAAGAAATCCTTGTTTAAGAAATGTTTGCTCACAGGCACAGACCCCCTCCCACCATGTGATTTGGAAGACAAAAGAATGTTTTTCTCTCTTTAAGATAAGACGGAAGAAGATCACACCTATACCATGACGGAGATTGTTTTCGTGTAAAGTGACCAATCAAAGACTAATATAATGCTTATGCTGTTATCACGTGATGTTCGCATCATTTTTCATATATAAACTCACGGTTTCATTTCAATAAATTAGAGAGAAGTTTTCACAGACCAAACATGTCAGTGTGAGTTTCTTCATGTGCGCACATTCCAGAAGCTGGCCAGCATCATAAATTAGGACAGGAACAGATAAGCACTGGACGATTAAGTCCTCAACTAAATCAACTGGTGCTGAAACCCGGGAACTCTGGGTAATGAACCTGCAGCCAGCCGACCTGAAAGGGCATTAAGTGTCAGTCAAACTGGACGGGACGGAGATTGATCACCTCTGGAGCATGGTAAGATATATTTTGCTATCTTACCATTGCTTATCCTGTCTTTGTTGTTGATTCATACCTGTGCCTAGTACGGCTGCTAAAGGTCACTAAAGGCAGGTAACCCTGCTTGCCCGGAGTTTATTTAAATATACCTGCATGTGCTTATCTGTTACCTGGGTCTCTGTTGTGTGTTTTTATGTATCAGTCTTGAGGTGGAAGAGGAGTGGACCTACTGAGGGTTTTGACACATAATTTCTCTTGGGTGTGTGGTAACCTTGTGTGTTGACCACAAGAGAGGAGGTGTCGGGTACGCGTCACGGTAGTGTGACAGCGGGTGCCGTAACCGTGTGTGTGTGGGTTACGAAGAGTTACTCAGTGATCTGTACTCTAGCCCACCAAGATAGACTGATATGTCATGTCCTAAATGTGTGTCTGGTTTAATGTTTGCCATTCATGAAGACGGTTGGGGTTTGTTAAGGGTTAAAGAGATTGGATATAGTCAGGAATTGTTAGGACGTCATCCTCTGTTTTCTGATTTGCCTGAAGTGTTAGTTTTCCGCCTTAATGTGCATTACCCTGTAAGGGGGGGTATTGGGAAATCAATTCAGCAGATAGAAGCAGAGGCGAGAGAGGGGGGGCACAGTATAGAAAGGTGCCCCTGCCAATTAGAACAGCTGGAGGATTGTGAACAGAGTGAACAGCAGCGCGTGAAGAGTCTTGTTTTTTTTTTAGGAAGACCAGAGACAGGAGGAGATGGGTCAGACGCTGATAAAATCGGAGAAAGGAATGTTAGCATGTGACCTGGTTGTACAAAGGGAGGGGGAGCAGTATGTGAAGGGATTAGTTAAGTTAGTGAAAGTATGTGGAATCACAGATAAGGGGGGTTGTTTACAGCCGGAAGAATGGCGGAAATTGATAAAAGAAAAGAAAGGTGTATTAGTTGATAATAATTTATTGAAGACAGCAGAAGCTTGGTACAATGTAGCTAAAGCTATACATAAAGAGCAGTGGACAGAAGAGGTATTGCAACAGGGAGGGAAAACTGTTTATGTATACCACCAATATGTTGACATTGTAAAGGAACACCCACCGCCCTATATTTGGTCTGCAGACACTGGACTCCACCCTTCATCTACCACCCTCTCCTCTGTCCTTCCTGCCCAGCCCAGTGCACTTCCTGATGGCAGCCATCTTGCTGCACCTGCATTGTCATTTCCTGCCCAGCCCAGTGCACTTCCTGATGGCAGCCATCTTGCTGCACCTCTATTGTCATTTCCTGCCCAGCCCAGTACACTTCCTGGAGGTGGCCATTTTGGTACACCAAATCAGATTTCCAGAGGGCCTATGACTCAAGTGAGCCGCCTCTACCCAGTGTGTCCGGTTTTACAAACCGATGGTACATTCTACGTAACGCCGGATGTGCCGCGTGTCCCCACTATGCCAGTGCTTGAACCTGACACGACCGCTGGTCCCGCGAGAGACAGTTTTGTCTCCAATAGACCAAAAGGAAGTAAACATTTGCACTTAGGGTCAACCTGGTCAGACATATCTTCTTTGGATAAGGAGGCCGCAGTTCCGGAACTTCCTACGCTATCCGCATATGCCTCTCCAGATGCCCCTCTTAGGCCACAGGTGACAGGAAGGACTCCTCAGGCAGGAAGACTCCACACCCCGGCAGATGCACCGGTCCTGTATGTCATCTTTACTCCGTCCCAGGCCTCTTCCCTGGTGACCACATTGCCAGACCCCGAAAAGCAGCCCATGCCCTTTTATCGCAGGATAGCTCAGATCTAGAAGACATACTCAGCAGCCTGGAGAGACCTAGTCAGCCTGTGTGAGATAAAGGCAGGAGACTCATACTGGCCAATAATGGCACAAAGTCTTAACAACACCTGGCTTGTCGATGACAAAGCCTTCCCCTCTGGACTGGAATTTTGTACGCAATTGCATGACTGGGCCAAAGAGAGACTGGCCGATCAAGCCACCACCCTTCAAGATATTACCCAAGATAAGGCGGAGTCAGTAGAAAAATTCTATACCAGATTGTCCCAGGTCTTCTCAGACCTGGGATTCAGCGCATACAACAAAGCCCATAATCAGATGCTGTCATCAGCCTTTGTTGCGGGGCTGAGGGAACCAATACGGAAGGGTCTTATCATGGCTAGGCCTGAGTATCGTGTGGTGCCCTTAGACACTCTGCTGTTGGTGGCAAAAGGCCTTGAATCATCACAAGCTACCAAGAAGTCCACCCCTATTATGGTAGCAGATCCCTGGACACAAACCTGGCCAACGGCCTCAGAAGAAAATAAGCCCATTTGTTTCAATTGTGGCCGCCCAGGACACTACAAGAGGAATTGTAGAGCCCCTCCCAGACGTCGACGGCCACAGTGGAACCAGGACGCATACAACCAGCAACAGTCACAACAGCAACATCAAGCTCCTGGGCCCAGTGCGAATCACCTGGATCTTCTGCGCTAGGAAGTGGGCAAGCCTGTGTCATCCCCTATCTTGGCAGTGTCTTCAGCTGGTTCAGGGGGCCCGTTAGCAAAAGTGACCTTACCTATTGAAGGGCACCCAACGACATTTCTAATTGACACAGGTGCAGCCAGGAGCGTGATCAGATCAGAAGACCTCCCAGACCACTCATACCTTTCTGATATAGATATATCCTGTGTGGGGGTAGATGGAACCCCACGGTCTAATCCTTTTACCCGACCTTTACAGGTTGGTCTATTCCCAGACTTGCTGGCCCGGTTTGTCGTGTCTTCAACATGTCCCCTGAATCTCCTGGGAGCTGATGTGCTATCTAAGCTCCAGGCCTCTATCACATTCACTCCTGATGGCAAGGTGGTTATCTCATCACCACTAGAAGTAGAGGACATGTCTGCATTGTGCTCCATTCCCCTTCTGATGGCACTGATGGCACTTCTCTACCACCACCATCCCAGAGGATGTGCTGAGCAGAATCCCAAGTTGCCTATGGTCCACAGGACCCGAAGATATTGGATATTTAAGGGTACCCCCAATTATGGTGGAATTGAAGCCAGGAGCCCCCCTACCCAGGAAACCACAGTACCCACTGAAACCAGCGCAATCCGAGGCCATTTCAAAGCAGGTCAAGTCCCTTGTGGCAAATGGTGCACTCATACCTTGTACCTCTCCATGCAACACACCTTTGTTTCCGGTGAAAAAGAAGACACCTAAGGGGGAACCAGAGAAGTACAGGATGGTACAGGACCTCTGAGCAGTGAATGAAGCCACCATCTTGGAGACACCTATTGTTCCAAATCCCCACACTTTACTCACAGGGGTACCGCCAACAGCAAAGTATTTCACCGTGGTGGACCTGGCAAATGCATTCTTCAGCATTCCCTTGCATCCTTCCTGCAGATACCTCTTCGCTTTTACCCATGAGGGGAAGCAATACACCTGGGCAGTTATGCCACAAGGGGCGCAAAATTCTCCGAGCCAGTTTGCCAAAGCCACGACCACCATACTGGACACGTGGCAAAAGGAACATTCGGCAGTGGTCCTTCTTCAATATATAGATGAGCTTCTCCTCTGTGCTGATGACCTGCCCACGGCTGAAGAAGCCTCGGAGAGTTTACTATGTTATTTGGCACACCAAGGCTGTAAGGCTTCTAAACCGAAGTTGCAATGGTGCTCTACAACAGTCGTATTCTTGGGCCACTGCCTCTCACATGGAACAAGGCATCTTACGGAGGAAAGAGTTAAGGCCATCCAAAATCTGCCACTGCCGCTAGGCCAGAAGCCACTCCATGCCTTTCTTGGCCTCATATCCTACTGTAGGTCATGGATTCCTGATGCTTCTTGGTTTATGCAACCACTCTACGATGCTCTCAAGTCTGAGCCCTTCCATCTGTCCGAAGACGCCGCCTCCAACATTTTGGCTCTAAAACGCTTACTTTCTTCAGCCCCAGCCCTAGGTCTACCAGACTACGAGAAACCTTTCAAACTGTTCGTGTCTGAACGCCAAGGCCATGCCACAGGAGTATTGGCCCAGTCCCATGGCGACTGCCTACGACCCGTAGGCTACTACTCATGCCATTTAGACCCAGTGGCTAGAGGAGCACCGTCGTGTCTGCGTGCAGTTTTCGCTGCTCAAGCTCTGCTGGATAAGACCTCTGATATCGTACTGGGACATGAACTTGTTCTTCTGGCGCCGCATGACATTGCTGCCATTTTAAACCAAGTCCAACCTAAACATTTGTCCACAGCGAGGCATCTTAGACTACAATGTTCCCTCCAACTTCCTGATAACGTCACTCTCCTACGTTGCCAAACCCTGAATCCGGCCACTCTCCTCCCAATTGCTGAGGGGGGCAATGAAGGTAATGAAGAAAGTGGAGAGGATAATGGAGCCACTAAGCCTCATAATTGTCTTGAAGTGATGAAAATGGAAACCTTCCATCTTCCCACAGTGAGTGAAACACCTCTGCAGGACCCAGACTTCACCTTGTTTGTTGATGGTTCCAGATATGCAGACGATGGAGGCAAATATCATACAGGATTTGCGGTCACTACTGCAGACACAGTCCTACAGGCAAGAGCCCTATCGCCAGCAATATCTGCACAGGGAGCTAAACTTCAAGCACTCACAACAGCATGCCAGATGATGGAAGGAAAAAGGGCCAATATCTACACAGACTCCAGATATGCCTTTGGGGTGGCCCATGACTTTGGACCCATATGGAAGGCAAGAGGATTTATGACTGCGGCAGGTACGTCCATAAGACATGGAGCAGCCATTGGACGACTGCTGGAAGCACTCCTTCTACCCATTCAAGTGGCTATTCTGAAGGTAAAAGCTCATGGGAAAATAAACTCCTCAGAAGCCAAAGGCAATAATCTGGCAGATTTGGTGGCAAAACGAGCGGCCATGGGACCACCAGAAATGGAAGGAGAGGTGACCGGAGAGTGGGAACCAATATTCACCTTACAGACCTTACCTGTGGACAGAAACTACCTCAAGGAACTCCAAGAAGCAGCAAGTCCAGAAGAAAAAGAGAGCTGGAGACGGAGAGGAGCTATTCTCAAAGACGGTCTGTTTGAGTGCAACAAGAGGTTTTGTTTACCCAAGAATATGTTTCCAGCTGTAGTCCAGTGGGCACACGGAGCAGCCCATCTGTCAAAGAGCCTCATGAACTCTCTCATCAATAAGTACTATATAGCGCCTGGAATTACCACATTGACAAATAATTTTTGCAAAACATGTGCTATCTGTGCAAAATGCAATCCGGGACGCACAGAGAAGACACCACAGAAACACTTGGCCAAACCCCTATACCCTTTTCAAAGGATACAAATCGACCATATCCAGATGCCAAAGAGTGGGCGGTTTGAGTACGCCCTAGTGGTGGTGGACATGTTTTCCAGTTGACCAGAGGCCTTTGCTGTAACCAACATGACTGCTAAAACAACTGCGAAGAAACTCCTCACTGAGGTTGTATGCAGATATGGACTTCCAGAGGTGATAGAGAGTGACCAAGGCCCCACCTTCACAGCTTCAGTAACCAAAGAAATATGGGCGGCATTAGGAGTCACTCTGGCGTTCCATACCCCCTATCACCCCCAAAGTAGTGGAAAAGTAGAAAGAATGAATGGCACTCTGAAAGCCAGAATGCTAAAAATGGCCCAAGAGACTGGCATGAGTTGGCCAGACAGTCTGCCTATTGCCCTATTTAGTGTCAGATACACACCAAGGGGAGAACACTCCCTATCCCCTTATGAGATTTTGTTTGGCTCAGTCCCCAGACTTGGTTGTTATTTTCCACAACAGTTGCAATTACAATCTGATGTGTTAACTAATTATGTGACTGTATTATCACGTGAATTAACCCGTATCCATGTCCAAGTGTTTTCTTCCATTCCAGATCCTGAGTCAGATACAGGAACTCACAGCCTATGACCCGGAGATTGGGTATTAGTAAAGAAATTTGTGAGGAAACATTCCCTTGAGCCAAGATATGATGGTCCATTCCAAGTTCTGCTGACTACAGCCACTTCTGTCAAGGTGGCCGGGAAGAATACTTGGATACACGCCTCCCACTGCAAGAAAGTCCCAACCCCTGATGATTGTGTTGTATATCCTTTTTCTAATAAGTTTGATAGAGGCTCAGCAGGTGACTATCACCAAAACAGGTGCTCAACAGGTAGCCATCACTAGGATGAATGACACCTTCATATTCTGGTACAATTCATCCAACACATATGTGGCTGCGTTCACCTTTGATTTTTGTAGTATGATACCCATATATTGCAATAGTCGTAGACCGGGATGGGCACAGCGGGCCTGTCTGGTGATCAACTCGGATCAGATATACATATGTATACCGGATGATTATTGGGGACCGAACTGTGCCCATTGGGGATCAGTGGGATGGAGTACTGGAGCAGGTTGGGGGTATCAACCACAGAGTGCCTTAAAAAAGAAAGATAAGGTGGGGAAGCCTCTCATTAAACGTCTGTCCATCTGGAAGTCAGGGTGCAGTGATAGCGGAGAAAGACTCCTCCTAAACATTGAGAATCCAAGCCCTGGTGATGCAGGACTTTACTGGTTAGGCAGGCACCCACAGAAAGGTACACCTCTAGCAAAGTTTTACCTAAAAGACGTATAACTCATCAAAACCAATAACAAATCCCCTTAAACCTGTCATCCCTGCTATAAAAGACATGATAGAAATAGCAAACCCTACTTTTGAAGAGACAATGGCGGCTGAAACCGGGTTCTCTGACACTAACCTGTGGCTTGAGTGGATGAGATTCAGTGCCAAACAACATAACAGAAGTAACTGCTATGTCTGTGGTAGTGCTAGACCACATTTAGGGACAGTCCCTCTTCAGATCCCACAAGACAGTGAGGAATGTTTCCTCAGCCTGTTCACTAATACATCCACCAATCATTCTGCGTGCGAAATGTGGAAAGAGGAATATCCCATAGTTACCAAAATCCCAAAGCCTGGAGAGGGCATCACTATCTATCCAGGGAATTACACCTGTTACTCTAATTACAAAGGCAAAGGGAGGTTTCTGGGTAATTTTACAGAAGGATACTGCTCTACCTACAGCAGTGTCTCAGGGAAGTTAATACAGAATCAGAACCCAGTCTCTTGGTGACATATACTGGATCTGTGGGGACCAAAAGATTAGAACCAGATTGGAAGGGATTTGGACTGGTAAATGTGCTCTTGCAAAGGCCATTATGCCTCTCCACATCCTAGCAGAAAATACTCATGACCCAATGCCTGGTCGTAGGAGGAAGCGAAAAGCTCCTTCTGGCAGTTTTGACCCACATGTGTATATAGATGCCATTGGAGTCCCAAGGGGGGGTGCCTAATGAATTTAAAGCAAGAGACCAAGTAAAAGCAGGCTTCGAATCCCTGATTCCCATGATAACTGTTAATAAAAATGTAGATTGGATAAATTACATATACTACAACCAACAGAGGTTTGTGAATTACACCAGGGATGCCCTTCAAGGAATCGTTGACCAGCTAGCCCCTACATCCTACATGACATTCCAGAATAGGATGGCTCTGGATATGATTTTAGCGGAAAAAGGAGGTGTCTGTAAAATGATAGAAGGAACCGGAACATGTTGTACATATATTCCTGACAATACTGGCCCGAATGGTAAGGTTACTCTGGCTATAAAGAAATTGGAAGACCTGTCAGCTGAGCTGAAGAAGAACTCAGGTATCACAGACCCGTGGGATCAATATTTCAGTTGGATGAGTGGGTGGCAAAAGATACTTGCCCAAATAGGTGTAACTGTACTAATAATTCTGATTCTCCTGGCCCTGGTTGTATGCTGTGTTATACCATGTGTGAGGAAATTGATGAGCAAAGCTGTAGACAACAGAACACCTACCTTCCTGAACCAGGAGCAAGAGGATCTCCACATGATAGATGAAGAAAAACCTTATACCCCATTACGGTCCCTCCCCGCCAACAGTAATCTCACAATTTTGTAGGGATAGCATCTGACTTCCTTATGTACAAAGTCTGTGGCAAGGGGGGTGATGAAATAGTCATCACCTGTCTAACGTACAGCATAAAAGAGTTCCAAGGTACATAAGGACAGATGAGCGAGGTCTTATAGGGACAGATGAGCGAGGTCTCATAGGGACAGAGGAAAATAGTCATTTTAAGGGGGGACTGTGATGGATTTGGTAAAATGTCTATTTCATTTCATATTGAATATATATATATACACTTTTTTATACACATTTTTTTACATATTTACTTTCTACTTTAATACTATTTCTTTCCACATATTTATAAATGTTTAGCATGAATATATATGTTGTGTGAATATTTTCTGCCTGCTGGGCTTTGTGGTACTTTAAGAAATCCTTGCTTAAGAAATGTTTGCTCACAGGCACAGACCCCCTCCCACCATGTGATTTGGAAGACAAAAGAATGTTTTTCTCTCTTTAAGATAAGACAGAAGAAGATCACACCTATACCATGACGGATATTGTTTTCATGTAAAGTGACCAATCAAAGACTAATATAATGCTTATGCTGTTATCACGTGATGTTCGCATCATTTTTCATATATAAACTCACGGTTTCATTTCAATAAATTAGAGAGAAGTTTTCACAGACCAAACGTGTCAGTGTGAGTTTCTTCATGTGCGCACATTCCAGAAGCTGGCCAGCATCATAAATTAGGACAGGAACAGATAAGCACTGGACGATTAAGTCCTCAACTAAATCACTATCATCAAAACTAGTAACACCTGGCTCCCTCTTTAGCATCTATTGAGTTAAAATACTTCCTGTATAGATCTTCCACACACAATGCAATAATGTCGGCAGATGTCCAGATACATACAATTCTGATTGGTGTAATTACAACTACATAAAGGAGACTTCCACAAATGGCACAGCTTATTTTCTTACAGATTCTTATTGCTGAGCTAATATTTTGGGCACTGGATCCAAAGGCAATTCTAAAAACCTACCAAATGAACATGCTGAGTTCATGCCACCTGGAGTGTTCTCTCATTCAAGCAACTAAACCTGTTAAGCAAAATGGTGGGACCCAGAAGGATTTGTGGATAATAATCACTGAATAATTCCCCAAGTTGCAATGTTCTGTATACACCAAGTGTTCAAATTTCTGGTATTCTGATCTGCACTCATTCTGGAAAAGTAAATCTAAAATATTCCACCCAGACTGTACAGAGCCATCTATTGAACACACCATAATACATATGTAGCCCCGGGGGCGTGTCCAAGATGGCGACCGGACGAGCCGCATGACCTGGAGCTCCGGCGGTATACCTCTCCAGCCTCCGGCATCCAGGTCGTATAGGAGGGCGGGGGCGAGTGGGATACTCACCCGTCCCTGCTGCATAACTGCTGGGCAGACTCGAGCGCTTCTGGCGCCGTTCTGAGGTGGCGACCCGGTGCGGCCTGTTGCGGCCGGGTGCAGCCGCGGAGTCCTCCGACGGATCAGCTGGCAGGGGTGAGACACGCAGTGCAGGAGTGGGAAGGGGGACGGCTGGTCACCCCCCCTAATGCTCGTTCAGTGAGCGGCCGACTTGTCACCCCTCCGGGTCTGTCGAGCCGCTCCGGAGGAACATCAGTGTCACCCTTCCTCCCCCCCATATCCGATACAGGGGTGGTGAGGCTTAGTGCGGCCTAGCGAGCCCAGGACCTCTACCATTAGAGCACGGGCTGGGTGCGATCCCACTCAAGGACGGATCACTACCCAAGCACATACACCTCCTCCCACAGACATCTGTCAGCATTCCAGGGCCCATCGGGGCATCCCCCACACAAACCCAGGGAACACCGGCATATTGTAGAGGCCTTGCTATAGCCCATACAGCAGGGAGCTGTGTTGAGGTTAGGCCTACAGAAGATTCTTCCCCTGCAGATTCATATAAGGAGACGACAGTGATAATCACTACATCCACACAGCAAAATTCAGTGTCTCCCCTGATTTGCCTATCCTCTTAAGCCCGTGGAGGCTTACAGCCCAATTTTGGGCTTGTTTTCATCTACCTATCCACATCTTTACTTTCCTGTTTTGGGGGTTCCAGCTTGACCCCAAAGAAAATGGCAATATAATACCTTGAGCCTTGACACACGTAGGTGGGGCTACGCATTCATGACACGGAATCGCTGCTGAAATGGGGAAAGCAGACAGGAAAGCTACCACTCCTCGCTCCAGATCCCCGTGCCGTACAGGTGGTCCTGCTAATCGCAGCATCCCGGAATTATTATCTCTCACTCCTGATCAAGCAGAATCTTCTGCCCTTGCCTCCCCACTACATTCGCCTGCGAAAGAAATTCCTTCACAGTCAATGAGCTTGACAACAGCTACCGCAACTGGACACTCCGACCCTCCCCCCCTCACCATAGGGGACTTGAAAGCGGTTGCATCAGATATTAAAGGGACCCTTTCTGCGGCAATAGCTGAGTTACATATCGACATGCAGGCAGTGGCTCATAGGCTGGACGCAGTAGAAGATAAAGTTAGTATGCAAGGTCTTGCTATTCATGATATGCGCAAGCAGGTTGACACGCACACCTTGCACTTAAGAGAGCTCGATCGTCACATCGAAGACCTGGACAATAGGGGAAGACGACATAACTTAAGGGTGCGCGGTGTACCAGAAGCAATAGAGCCTGGCCAACTAGCCCAAGCTCTTTTATCTATCTTTAATGATCTTTTAGAAAGACCGCATGAATCTCCAATTGAGATCGAACGCCTACACAGGGCCTTGCGTCCTAAAGGCAGAGATACTGACCCACCGAGAGATATAGTTTGCTGTCTAGTCGACTACCGCCTTAAAGAGGAAATTTTACGCAGAGCTCGGGACAAACAACGCTTGCTATACCAGGACACTGAAATTAAACTATTTCAAGATCTCTCCCATCTCACCCTGCAACGCAGGAAAGACCTGCGCCCTCTACTAGATCTACTTCGCTCTAAAGGTATCGCCTACCGTTGGAAGTTCCCGTTTGGTCTCTCTGCAACACATTTAGGGAGATCTGCTCTCATGAGATTTCCGGAAGATCTTGCACCATTCTGTGAAACCTTGAATATCCCACTACCAGTCATACCTAATTGGTCCAATGAATCTCTTCTACAATTGCAACTAGATGAAGGCCCTATGGAGGCACAGTCTAATGGCCTTTCTGCTGGAGAAAGACGACGCAAATCATCTCACCAAGCCTCAACTTCTCCGGTACGTAGAAGGCTCATTACTGGCGACAGTCTACCAGCTTCACCTGCGCACCACAAGGCACGTCATGAATGACTTCTCCTTGTTCTCACTTATCAATGCTCATGAGTATAAACACCCCCGCACCCTGAGGCTGCTCTACTAGTGGATCGTGTACGTTTCGAAAAAAAAAAAATTTTCTCTGTCTATTTTATCCACGGTTCCCTTACATGCTATATCTGACATCACCTATTCCTCTGAAGTCTGGACTTAAGGGTATGTGTATCGCATCACATTGTCAAAATTATTATGTATACTGTTTATCAGTTGTAAATTTTGGTTTTGCTGGCATATAATAGCTAAGGTATCCTCGTTTGTGGCATAGAAGAGCGAGGTGGGGATAAATTTATTGGAGGCCTTGATTGTGTCCCTGTTGGTGTTGAAGCTTATTTGCTTGGTCAGTAAAGGTCTAACATATTACATTACGAACCCTGCCGGATACAGGAGTGGAGTTATGCTTGGGTTCCGGGGACACAGGTTAAGCCCTTTTCTGGACTGTTGCCTGCTTCTCTGAATTCCAATGTGGGGAAAAATGGTACACTTGGATGGGGAGTCTCTTGGATCATATATTTTGGGTTTCTTAGTATCATGGTTTTGAACAGTTCTTTGCCATGATCTTGGGAACAAATTCTCTATGAGCCTTGAAATGCCCGGATTAGCCTTTACACTTGTTTTAACTATCCTTAAGGTGGCAAGGGATAATGGCTTACACAGATCAATCGTGTACTGTGTTGTGTCCTTCGCTCCTACTGTACCCTAAGAGATGATATAGTAGGGTTGATTCATGGGACTCCGTACCATCTTCTTGTACCATTATGCATACCTATCTCTGACCCCTGTCCTATAGTTGGATCAAGGTAGACAACGTATTCATATTTTACTCGCACTATCCCTTCGCTCTTCCTAAATTGTTTTCTTCCTACATAGCATGTGGAATACCTCAATTGGCAATGCGGTTTCTGACATGTTACATACCCTCTATCTAGCTATGAATATGATGGTATTTCAGATGTGGAATTTGGGATCGCCCTATTTGATATTCACGTTTATAGTTCACTCTGTAGACGGGTCCAGCTTGGCCCTAAACATTTAGCTGCTTTGATTTGGATCAGGCTCATGTTGGGCCACGGAATGTGGACGCTTTCCCTCTAACAACCTATCTATGTTTCGTAGGCGGCGGGGTGTGAGGCATTATACAAGTTTCCTCGGTTGGGACTAAAATTTACATTGTATTTGGGAAAAGGTGGATGGCAATGTTTTGTCCGTGACCTACTTCCCAGATTAGTCATAAGTGATATTGTTGCTACTGCTATGCACTGTTTCATGTAAAGTAGATATCTTTATCCGAAATTGATATGGCCTATGAAGACCCCTTTCAAGGGACTCAATTGTTTAATTAACACGGTTTAAAGTACCTTTCAGGTTAAGACAGATTACAGATTGCATTATGTTTAACTTGTGATAACATAACATATCTAAAGTTAAAATTATGGTATGCGCAACTGAATTATACATTTTCGGGATCTGGCCAAAGTAATATGTTGTACATCCATAACTTATAGGTCTTATCCTTTGGCACGCACTCACTTTCACACCTAATGTTACACATCATTGTTTATGAGTAGAGATGAGCGAATCGAATCAGGCGGAGTGGAATTCGTTTCGAATTTCAGGAAAAATTTGATTCGCAACGAATCCGAATTTTTGCCAACTTCAGATGGTCGAATCGAATTTTTCCTGATCAGCCGTTTTCATCCCTTCTACAGCCGGCAAAAATGTCCCTGCAGAGAGCTCCGCTATTTCTGACAGCTGTCTGACAGTTCCTTCACATTTCCAGCGGTTGAAACATTGTATGTATTTGTTTCCATTTAGGATACAGATGTTTTTATTAGGAAACAAATAGATACAATGTTTCAACCGCTGGAAATGTGAAAGAACTGTCAGAGAACTGTCAGAAATAGAGGAACTCTGCACATACACTTTTTGCTGTACTGGAATTATTCTTATTTTTATTCTTCTTCTTCTTCTTATTTTCATTCTTCTTTTCATTCTTCTTTTCATTCTTCTTCTTATTTTCATTTTTCTTTTCATTCTTTTCATTCTTCTTCTTATTTTCATTCTTCTTTTCATTCTTCTTGTCATTCTTTTCATTCTTATTTTCATTCTTCTTTTCATTCTTCTTCTTATTTTCATTCTTCTTTTCATTCTTTTCATTCTTCTTCTTATTTTCATTCTTCTTTTCATTCTTTTCATTCTTCTTTTCATTCTTTTCATTCTTCTTCTTATTTTCATTCTTCTTTTCATTCTTTTCATTCTTCTTTTCATTCTTCTTCTTCTTTTCATTCTTCTTTTCATTCTTTTCATTCTTCTTTTCATTCTTCTTCTTATTTTCATTCTTCTTTTCATTCTTTTCATTTTTCTTTTCATTCTTTTCATTCTTCTTTTCATTCTTCTTATTTTCATTCTTCTTTTCATTCTTTTCATTCTTCTTTTCATTCTTCTTCTTATTTTCATTCTTCTTTTCATTCTTTTCATTCTTCTTTTCATTCTTCTTCTTATTTTCATTCTTCTTTTCATTCTTTTCATTCTTCTTTTCATTCTTTTCATTCTTCTTTTCATTCTTCTTCTTATTTTCATTTTTCTTTTCATTCTTTTCATTCTTCTTCTTCTTCTTCTCCTTCTTCTTCTTTGGCCCCTTGACTGCCCAAATGAGTGAAGTGTGCGGTGATTCTAAGATCGACGGCACTCATCTGCATGTCATACTGACTGACAGTATTATTTCTCTTCCCCAGCAGACTCCAAGGGCATTTAAATTAAAGGTACAGTGTTCTGCACTAATATAAAGGCTCTCTGAAGCCTAGAAACCCTTTTTATAAGTAAAATTTGCAGCGAATAAATTCGAATTGAATCAAATTTTTTCGGAAAATTTGGCGAATCAGGCGAATCGAATTTTTGAAAAATTCGCTCATCTCTATTTATGAGCCTTGATATGGTCTAGGTGCTTACCTATAATATTTTGCTTAATATGCTGTTACTTCTATTGCTTCTAGTCTGCATACACCCCCTGTTACACACCTCTCATCTCTCGATTCAAATTAGCCACTTCCCACCTACGTATATTTGTCAAAGACACCTCATGTTGGATTATTTCCCCTCTACACCTTTTATTCAGGAGAGTTAGGCCTCTTTCAGATTATACTGAACATTACCAATACGGCCGTCTCTGGGTTTGACACCTCTCCGACTGTAATATCAGACTCCCGGATAACGTCTTGCAAACAACCAAGTTATGGGAGCTGTACTATGAGTTAGAGTAGCTGGACCATTCTGCCTCTGGAATCTAGTCTTTAAAGGAAGTTGAAGGAACATAGATAAATACATACATATGGGTTTATATGACATACACCTGACACTTCTTTTCTTCTTTGCCACTTTCCTTGAACCTTTTCCTCTATAATTTATTTTCTACTCCAACATTCTGAAACTTTATACTAGCCTTTTTCTAATCTTTTTTCTAGTCTCTTTCCCCCTCATCACCACCCCTGCCCTCCTCTAACCCCCCCCTTTTTTATTTTCTTTTTCTCGTTTGTTTTGTTGTTGTTGTTCCTTCCCCTTTCTCTCCCTGCTGACGTGATACTCATCTGGTACACGTATAGCCCTTAAGCAACCCTTTCGGGTAGATTACATAATGGCTACCAACCACACATCTAAACGGTCAATTCGCACACTCTCCGTGGCCTCCTTTAATGCAAGGGGCCTAAATGTACCTGAAAAATGTTCGCAACTTCTCACTTATATGAAAAGCCTTCGTGCAGATGTGCTCTTTATCCAAGAAACTCATTTTCGGGCAGACCAAGTCCCTAGATTCTCAAATATTCACTATCCCATGGCATATCATTCAGCTAATGCAGAGGTGAAAGCCAAGGGGGTATCCATTTTACTCTCTAAAACGCTCCCGTTTGAACTTACTGAATCGCTTGAGGATCCTGAGGGAAGGTTCCTTTTTCTCAAAGGTACCCTCTTTAATAAACCACTTACCTTAGTCAACATTTATAGTCCCAATACAGCACAAGTAGGCTTTTTTCGTAAAATCGCCAAGTTACTTGCTACTTTTTAATCGGGTATTTTGATTCTTTGTGGCGATTTTAATGTAGCTCTGAATCCATTGGAAGATACCTCTTCGGGGTCTCATCCATTCCGTTCAAAGCACTTAAACAAATTAAAATTGAATTGAAAGACCTTCTCCTACATGATACCTGGCGTACTCTTCACCCTTCGGACAAAGACTATACCTTTTATTCTGCTCCTCACAAACGCTATTCTAGAATAGACTATTTCTTCCTCTCGCAAAACGATCTATATACCCTGAAGTCTGCCTCGATCGAACCAAAGATCCTTTCAGATCATCATCCTATTATGATAACCTTGCAATTCCCGCATACACCAGGCATATCCAAAATATGGAGACTAGACCCATTTCTCCTTACGGACGCATCAGTCACCCTCCAGATCCGTGATTCTCTGAAGAACTACTTTCAAGAAAACACATCCACGGAAACGTCCCCTCTCATACGGTGGGAAGCGCACAAATGTGTGATACGTGGTCTTCTAATGTCTATCTCAGCGGCGCGAAAACGTCGGGCTCAAGCATTGTTCAACTCTTTATTGCATAAAGTTCCTACACTTGAGTGCTCACATAAACGATCTATGGCCTTAAGATCCGCTACTGAGCTAGAGCACGCAAGTAAACAACTCTGCGAGGTCGTGGAAAAGAAAACGAAATGTAATTTTACTCTACAACAAAAACTTTTCTATGAACATGGCAATAAGAGTGGCAAATTTCTTGCCCGGGCTTTACAATCTAAAAAAGCTGCTCGGCACGTATATCAGCTCCATTCCAAACATGGACGCCTACTGAAATCGTCGTCGGATATTGCGGCGGAATTTGAGGAGTATTACTTTAACCTATATAACTTACCCCTACCGTCCAAACCAACAGGTGATACTAGGCCACGTAGGACCATTATACAGCAATTCCTCACACAATATCTTCCTAAATCGATCTCAAGATCACAAGCAAAAGCTTTAGAGGGAGCTCTGACGTCGCTCGAACTACAACAAGCTATTACGCAATTGAAACCTGGTAAAAGTCCAGGACCTGAAGGTTTTATCAATTCTTATTACAAGTCTTTTCTTGACGTCTTAGCGCTTCCATTTCTACAGGCCTTCAATTCATTAGACGCGCCAGGACAGTCCATGCACCATCTTTCTGAGGCTCACATTACGTTTATACCCAAAGAGAATAAGGACCACACATCCCCAGCGAATTACCGACCGATCTCCCTATTGAATGTTGATCTAAAGATTTTTGCCAAGATTCTGGCTAAACGTCTACTACAGGTTATAGAATCCATCATATCACCGGACCAGGTGGGCTTTGTTCCGGGGAGAGAGGCCAGAGATAACACAATAAGGGCCATAAATATACATTACTGGTTAACCCAAAATCAACAGTCAGGATTCTTTCTCTCTTTAGACGCCGAAAAGGCGTTTGACAGATTAGCTTGGGATTACCTAGAGGCAGTTCTGATTGGCATTGGTCTGCCTTTGCGCTTCTTGACATTTATTATGTCTTTATATAAAGCCCCCACAGCGCGAGTGCGAGTGAATGGATGCCTTTCGGATTCCTTTTTGATCAGCAATGGGACCAGACAGGGATGCCCACTGTCACCCCTCTTATTCATTCTTACACTGGAACCTTTCTTGAATTGCATAAAAGATAATGCTAACATCAAGGGGATTTTGATCAATGGCAAAATACATAAAGTGGCAGCCTTTGCTGATGACATACTACTTTTCCTGACAGACCCACATATCACGATACCTAATTTGTTACAAGATTTCAAATTATTTCAGTATTTGGCTAACTTTAAAATCAACTTTTCTAAATCCCAAGCGCTTGATGTATCATTGACTCCGGATGCGATTAGACAAGCGACATCAAATTTTCCCTTTACCTGGCAACGTGAGGCTATCACTTATTTAGGTATCCAACTACCATCCCATCTTACAGAACTATATACAAAAAATTTTCTACCCCTCTTACGTAACATCTCCAAAGACCTCCAGACGTGGAACAAACCTTGGTTCTCGTGGTTTGGTAGAGCAGCAATTCTTAAGATGAACGTGCTCCCCAGAATATTATATTTACTACAGACGATACCAATTCAATTACCAAATTCGTTCTTTCAATCTTATAAAACGCTCTGCTCATCCTTTCTTTGGTACAATAAACGTCCAAGAATTAGCTTCGCCCAACTCACTATGCCCAAGAAGAATGGAGGTATTGGATTACCAGATATTAATCGTTACTACAGGTCTTGCCACCTAGCTAGGTTAGTAGACTGGACCACGAATCACATTCGTAAGGTCTGGGTTGGTTTGGAGGCTGATTTCTCAAAGATACCACTCTCCACCTCCCCATGGCTGAAAACCTCCCACGTCCCGTCTGAGTTTCGGAATCACCCACCTATAGGTCCCACATTACGCTGTAGCTCGCAATTATTCCAGAAAGAAGAACTTTCTTCCTCTCCGAGTCCTCTCACTCCGATCAAAATGAACCCAGACTTTATTCCAGGGATGTCTCCGACCTTTCTCGCTGGGTATAACCGAGAAGATAACCTAACAGTACGTCAATTCCTCAAAGATTCTAAGCTCTTATCTAGAGAAGACATTACTCGGGCGTGGCCATCCCTCACTCTAACGCCTTGGATGTATAGACAAATCCACCACTTTATACGTAACTCCCCACATTTACAGGATTATTCAAGACCGCTTACTGCATTTGAGAAGCTCTGCTTTACAGACCTCCCTCAGAGGCATGTAATATCTAAGATATATTCTTTTTTGGAAAGTGCCAATGCCTCTCATTTGCAGAGGGCCTGTGCAGCCTGGCAACGTGATCTACAAATTCCACTCTCTCCAGAGGACTGGGACCAAAGTTATGACCACATGCATAAAGGTTCCATGTGTGTTTCTACACAAGAAGGTAACTATAAAGTATTTTCCAGGTGGTACAGAGTTCCATCTGTGCTTCATAAATTTGATCCGAACGTTCCTGATTTATGCTGGAGAGGTTGCCAGGCAACAGGTACTCTTTTGCATATATGGTGGGATTGCCCGCAACTGCAGCCCTTCTGGAGAAAAGTATTGGACATAATTGCACAAGTTACTACATACACCCTAGACTTTACCCCAGCACAATGTCTACTCCATCACTCCTCACTTCCTGTGAGGACTTATCATAAGTCACTTGCATTACACATGATAAATGCGGCAAGGCAGTGTATTCCTGTTCATTGGCGATCAGACCATATTCCCACCATGCGAGAGTGGATTCTTAGGATCAATAGGATCGCGGAAATGGAGGAGCTGATCTCAGTGGCAAAAGAACACCCCGAGCGATTCAGGAAGACTTGGGCTTGTTGGACTCATTTCCAATCTACTGATACTTATCATGGTTTAATGAAGGAATGAGCGAGAAAGATTTGGAGACACGGAAAGCCTCTAGAACTCTCACCTCAGGAATAATTCCTTTTTTGGACTTTAATTGGATTATACCCCTTATTTAAGATAGCATCTGTTACAACCAGGCCGATACTAAATTATGTGATTGGTTTGGTTATGCTTATTTAATTCTAAACCTCAACTTCCCCCCACCCCCCCCACCCTTGTTTTTTTTTTTTTTTTCCTTTCTTTCCTCCCCATCCTCCCTATCTATTTGTCCTCCGTGTTCCACCCCACTTCATTCTGATATTACATCCCATACTCTTTTTCCATTTCCACTCGAGTCTCTTTCTTTTCTTTTCTTTCTCCCTTTTGCAACCCTTTTTCTCATATTATAATTAGCTATATTTTTCATAAGATACAAACACTCATAGATGTACAAGTGTGATAATAATCTATAAAACTAACCCACGATTTTTGGATGCGGAAACATAAGACATATATGCCTTGAGATAATACTTTTGTCTTGCACTTCATAGGCTTGATGCTTGAGCTCTCTCTACATAGAGACTAATGTATACCATATTTATCTAAAATGACATACTGTGAATAGTATTGCTATGGTTATACTTTTTGCATGTGCTTTACTGTGGGACTTGGATTCATGTTGATCTACAATTTATTCTAATGTCCTATTCCCGTCTGCGATACAGGAGAACATGTATGAAGATGTGCACGGACTGCGATCCGTATGTGTCTATGATCTGTTTTGTCTTTCTTACTTCAATAAAACTATTTTTTTGGGAAAAAAAAAAAAAATACATATGTAGCCCCTTCTAGGCTAGCTAGATAGGATTTTTGTTAGAGAAGTGGCCTGGGATGAGCCAGCCTGGGAATGAGGTAGTGAGTTCACCTCAGGACAAGCTGGGAGGCTCTACAGGTCAGGGCTTCTGGAGCCCTCCCATCTTTCCAGAAACTTCTGGCACTTTCTGGAAGAGGGGCGGAGGAGGGGAGTAGGCCCAGATTTGCATATTTAGGGGAACTTGGCCAATCCCCAGGCAAGAGGCCAGGTAGTGTGGTCAAGGACAGCCCTTAAATGTGGCAGAGCCTGAGCAGCAGGGTTTATTGTTGGAGTCGAGTGAGGTGGAAGATGGACTGAGAAGGTGCTAGAGTGCGGAGCCCGGGAGAAGACCCCAGGGAGGGGAGCCTACCTACTGGCTGGATGCTGGACAGAAGGATCTCCACTGTGCCACAAGTCTCCTAGGGAGGACAACCTGTAAGCAGGGAAGGAGCTAGCCCAGCGTAAGGCTTGAAAGATGCTACCAACCCACTGAGCTACAGGACAGTATGAGAACTCCTCCACCCCCTGGGCCACAGAAGGGAGAAGACGGTCAGGTGCAACACCCAACTTCTCATCTGGGACTACTTAATTGCAGATCTTAGAATGCCTTGCCAAGAGATACCCTCAGGACAGCCGGGTGCAAGAGGAAGGATTCATCTGGAGTCTGAGGAGGTACAACAAAGGGGACTCGGAGCTCCTTAAATTAGCTGTTGCTGATGTTTGTTCCACATTTTGTACAGTGTGTGCTAAGCAGTTGTCCTCAAGTTCTACAGTTCCTTGGGCATCCCACATACCCCTAGACCCCATCCAAGTTGTTGTAGCGCTACACATACATAATATATGGAAGTGATCACTTACCTGTGTATACCGATACAGACTGAGCAATTGGGCCATCGCATTATTCGAATAGAAAGTACTGTCACCAATAAAACCGGCCACTTCTCCGTCTCCCTTACAGTAATAGTTGGGAGCTTCCTTCTCTCCAGACAATATCTTTATGACATATCCCAAAGTTTTCATTGGATCAGAACAAGTATTAAATATATGATAGCCCAGGGTGACATTGGGCAGGAGATCGGGGTTCTGGTTTATCTCATCGACAGCAGTAATCATCGCCAAGATGCTTTTGTACTCTTCAATGTCAACACTGCCAGATAATGAGAGGTTTTAAAAATGAAAATGGTTACTTCTGAGAGAACAGTTTGGCCACAGCCCACAAAACTAAAGCCCCGTATACACAATGAGAATATTGGACGAATGATCGTCTGTTTTTTGGGGGGGTCACGTCTTAGTCTCATATTGAAAGTGAAGAGGCTGCCAATGTTACGAACATTCTTGTACAACAGAAAGAACATTCTGGAGTGATGTCATGTATTTGTATTGTATTATCAGATGAAAACTGTACTGATTAAATCTTACAATCTGATATCATATGAGACACATTTCGTCCCTTCATATAGCTGTGTACGGACGATCAGATTATTGTACGATCGCTTAAAAAGCGGGAATTTCCGTACGATTTTCTGATCATGTGTGCTAGGCTTATCACTTCTTAGAAAACTATAAAAAAATGTAATTTGATAGGCAACTGCAGATCGCATAAATGACAAACAGCAGACTGCAGATGATATCTGGTAAACATGTTCCGGTTCCCTGGAGGTGCAGAGTTGAAAAGTGCTGGAAGAGGGGTGCAGAGGGGGAAAGGGGAGAGCAGGGTTGCAAAACAAGTAATTTTGGAAGAAATTGCATGAAGAGCAGTGCTGGATCAGAAGTATTTGAAAAGGATTTCAGGGGGAAAAGGGGACAGTATTGAATGACCATTGCAGCAGGTGCAGAGGTGAGAAGTGTTGGAAGAGGATTGCAGGGGGAGCAGTGAGGAATTAGGGTTCCAGGGGGTGCAGAGGTGAGAAGTGTTGGAAGAGGATTGCAGGGGGAGCAGTGTGGAATTAGGGTTCCAGGGGGTGCAGAGGTGAGAAGTGTTGGAAGAGGATTGCAGGGGGAGCAGTGTGGAATTAGGGTTCCAGGGGGAGTAGAGATGAGAAGCGTTGGAAGAGGATTGCAGGGGGAGCAGTGTGGAATTAGGGTTCCAGGGGGCGCAGAGGTGAGAAGCGTTGGAAGAGGATTGCAGGGGGAGCAGTGTGGAATTAGGGTTCCAGGGAGTGCAGAGGTGAGAAGTGTTGGAAGAGGATTGCAGGGGGAGCAGTGTGGAATTAGGGTTCCAGGGGGTGCAGAGGTGAGAAGCGTTGGAAGAGGATTGCAGGGGGAGCAGTGTGGAATTAGGGTTCCAGGGAGTGCAGAGGTGAGAAGCGTTGGAAGAGGATTGCAGGGGGAGCAGTGTGGAATTAGGGTTCCAGGGAGTGCAGAGATGAGAAGCGCTGGAAGAGGATTGCAGGGGGAGCAGTGTGGAATTAGGGTTCCAGGGGGTGCAGAGGTGAGAAGTGTTGGAAGAGGATTGCAGGGGGAGCAGTGTGGAATTAGGGTTCCAGGGGGTGCAGAGGTGAGAAGTGTTGGAAGAGGATTGCAGGGGGAGCAGTGTGGAATTAGGGTTCCAGGGGGTGCAGAGGTGAGAAGCGTTGGAAGAGGATTGCAGGGGGAGCAGTGTGGAATTAGGGTTCCAGGGGGTGCAGAGGTGAGAAGTGTTGGAGGCAGGAGGTACAAGGGTGAGCAGATTTGCACAGTACATCACCGCTACTATTGTATGTTACATTCAGGTGTACCTCGGTTTACGAATTTAATGCGTTTTCCGGGACGTTTAATTTTGCAAAAAATTTGTAAACTGAAATGTGGTTCCCATAGGAATGCAGAGAAAACCAATTAATCTTTCTGAAGGTCAGAAAAAAGTAGAAAAAAAGTTGATGTCACTATAGCTAAGTGTCGGTTTTTAAATGTAATTACTGCTTTTTTCTCCCTTCACTATAGCTCAGAGATTCAGCTGTCACTTCCCCCCAGCTAAAAGAAACAATGTTTCCTTCTAGTTTATTTCTTGGAGTTAAAAGAAACAATGTTTCCTGTAACTCCGGGGAAAGTGACAGCAATTGCATTTAAAAATCGGCACCGCCATACACTTCGTATTGTGAAAAAAATCCATAAAAAATTTGTACACCGAGGAGTTATTTTCAATGGATTTTCATTCATAAACTGAAAATTACAGTAACCGAGGCGTTGGTAATCCGAGGTACACCCGTACTTATATACATTGTTTGGCATTTTTCCTGCTTCTGACCACAGCACTCCCTACACTGGGCTGAACATGACATGCTCCTGATTATTGCTTACTTCACATTATAGACATGTGTGGTTCGTTTTGTTCCGAATCAAAATTCAGATCAATAAATCATTATTCGGAGATTCAGATGTATCCAAATTTCTGAACTACAATAGTAATGAATTTAAATGAATCCGAAACAACAATTCAAAATTTTGTCTGAAATTTGAATCTGAATACAAAATTGAATTTGAACACAGGAGTAAAGGCAAACTAAATAGAAAAGAATGGAGGAAAACAGAACAGAATAGAACAGAAAATAAAAGAAAATAATGAAACAGAATAGAAAATAATAGAATAGAATAGAGCATGAGGTTTTGATTCATTGTTTAAATAATTTTGTTTTGTTAACTTTGTTTAATTTGGAATTATTTTAGTTTATTCATTTTCAAGTTCGATTGAAGTTTTCCAAATTCCTTCAAATTGAATTTAATTCGACCAAATCGAAAAGCATTGAATTCTAATTTGAATGTATTCTTTTCAAAATTCAAATTTCTATTTTATTCTGTTGTTTATTTCTCTTCTCTTCTACAAGGTATCACAAAGTTTCAAGACTAGTTTTATAACACGCCAACAGATGGCAGCACAAGGCTGTATGCACAGTCACAGGGAGCACCGACCTTCATAAGTCAGTGTGCCAAAAGACATTGTCCTGTGTACATCGGGAGTTGTGCAACTGGTGCTATTCTGACCACGTGTGTTACCACGTCTGTTATTTCATCATGGATCATGACTTGATGTTTTGCTTTTTGAGATCTTTTAGCATGCTTCACTTTGTCAGACAGTGTCTATTTAAGTGATTTCTTGATTCAACAGGTCTGGCAGTAATCAGGCCTTGGTGTGGCAAATGTAACTCAGCTTTCCAAAAATGTGGTTAATCACAGTACATTCATGATTTAACATGGGGGGGACAATTACTTTTTTTACATAGTGCCAGGTGGGTTTGGGCAGCTTTTTTACCTTAATAAATGAAATCATAATTTAAAACACTACATTTTGTATTTGCTTTGGTTATCTTTGTGTAATATAAAAATTTGTTTGATAATCTGAATAATTTAAGTGTAACAAATATGTAAAAAGAAATCAGGAAGGCAGCAAATACTTTTTCACAGCACTGTCGCTGTCACAGTCTAGGCTGCAGTTTCCAGTTTGTGAAATTCTTACCTCCTTGCTCCATTGGTTCTGCTAAACCTGCGATTTCATTCACATGTGCTGCTGTCTTCTGTGTTCACCTATGGGCATCGCCTGCTCTACTGTGGATTTATATCCCCTTCCCTTCTATCACTTCCTGTCCTGCTTCCCCCTGTATATAGGCATGCTCAGTGCAGCTGGCGTTGCCTGAGCAACTTCCTAGTTTCTCTGTGATTCTTGTTTTCCTTGTATCACTTGTGAGGAACAGAAGTATTTGAACCCCCTGCGATTTTGCAGGTTCTCCCACTTCTCCATCATGGAGGGTCTGACATTCACATTGTAGGTGCATTCCCACTCTGAGGACAGAATTCAGGAGATCACATTGTATGATTTGTAAAGAATGTATTTGTCTCGCACGGCTGAACAGAAGTATTTGAACCCCTGAGAAGATCCGTGTTAATATTTGATACAGAAGCCTTTGTCTGCAATTACAGAGGTCAGACGTTTAGTTAGTTCCTGACCAGGTTTGCACTGCAACAGGGATTTTGGCCCCCTCCCCCACACAGATCTCCTCTAGATCTGTCAGGTATCGGGGCTGTCGCTTAGCAACACGGAGTTTCAGCTCCCTCCAAAGATGTTCTATTGGATTTAGGTGCGGAGACTGGCTAGGCCACTCCAGATCCTTGATATGCTTCTTACGGAGCCACTCCTTGGTTATCCTGGCTGTGTGCTTCGGGTCATTGTCATGTTGGAAGACCCAGCCACCACCCATCTTCAATGCTCTGACTGAGGGAAGGAGGTTGTTACTCAAAATCTCACAATAAATGGCCCCATTCATCCTCTCTTTAATACAGTGCAGTCGTCCTGTCCCCTTCGCAGAAAAGCACCCCCAAAGCATGATGTTACCACCCCCATGCTTCACAGTAGGGATGGTGTTCTTGGGATGCAACTCATCCTTCTTTTTCCTCCAAACACGAGGACTTAACTTTAGACCAAAAAGTTCTACTTTGGTCTCATCTGACCACATGACTTTCTCCCACGCCTCCTCTGGATCATCCAGATGGTCATTGGCAACCTTCAGACGGGCCTGGACATGTGATGACTTGAGCAGGGGAACCTTCCATGCAATGCATGATTTGAAACTATGACGGCGTAGTGTTCTACTGACAGTGACCTTTGAAACTGTGGTCCCAGCTCTCTTCATGTCATTGACCAGCTCCTCCCTTGTAGTTCTGGGCTGATTCCTCACCTTTCTTATCATCAGTGATACCCCACGAGGTGAGATCTTGCATGGAGCCCCAGTCCGAGGGAGACTGACAGTCGCCTTTAGCCTCTTCCATTTTCTAACAATTGTTCCAACAGTTGATCTATTTTCACCAAGCTGCTTGGCAATTGCCCCGTAGCCCTTTCCAGCCTTGTGGAGGTCCACAATTTTGTCTCTGGTGTCTTTTGACAGCTCTTTGGTCTTGCCCATGGTAGTAGTTGGCGCCTGACTGACTGTGGGGTGGACAGGTGTCTTTAAAGAGCTCAGACAGGTGCTACTAAGTTAGATTCATGAGTGGAGTAGAGGTGGACTTTTTAAAGGCACAGTAACAGGTCTTTGAGAGCCAGAATTCTTGCTGTTTCTTAGGTGTTCAAATACTTCTGTTCAGCAGTGCAAGACAAATACATTCTTTACAAATCATACAATGTGATTTCCTAAATTTTTTTTTAAATTCTGTCTCTCAGAGTGGGAATGCACCTACAATGTGAATTTCAGACCCCGCCATGATTTCTAAGTAGGAGAACTTGCAAAATCGCAGGGTGTTCAAATACTTCTGTTCCTCACTGTATTCTGTAAATAAGAATAATGCAACCGAATGCATGTACTCCTGCGCTGGACAGTGGACTCCACAATGTCACAATGTCAAAATCCTCACAGGAGTATGAAAGGAATGCAAGCCTTGCTGCCCTCAAAGGAGCAGGAAAAATCCAAAGAGAACTGTATATAAGAAACAAAGAGAGGGCGCACGGCCCTAGTGCATTACCTAGTGTCCACTGGCTCTGAGGAAGAGGTACAACCTCGAAACGCGTCAGCCACCAGCTATCTAGAGGTCTACAGTCCCCCACCAGACCACTTCCAGGGGTTTTGGACCACATTGCATCCTTTGTGACATGCTTTCCATTTGATTTTATTTCTCTTGTGAGTATTTGACTATTTATAATAAATCTCATTTTTAAAGTTAATGCACTAGGCCCGTGCGCCCCCTCTTTGTTTCTTATATAAACTTGTATTCTGTGCCTAACTACCCCTGTACCGACCCCAGCTTTGTCTACCATTTTCCTGAGTTCAACATATCTTTTTGGATCCTCTTCTGTTTCCTTCCATCTGTACTTTGCACATGCGAGTGGACTTTGCTTCATCAGCTGGGCATACCCGGTTCCAGTTTGCTGCAAGTCCATCCCCACCATTAGGGGCCCTGGTGAAGAAGCAGACTGGGAACCCCGAGTTGGATTTCTACCACTCTACCACTCACTACCATAGAAACCTGACATTTGCTTTCCAAAATGGGGTAATTCTGTAGGTGTTTCCTCTGTCATGGTGTTCCAGTGCATCCACAAATGTGAAAGGTAGTCAGGAAATGACATGCGTAGTTTATGTTCCTTTAAAGGCCAAAGATGCTCCTTGGATTTTGAGTGGATTTGTAATAAACAATCTGGTTATAAGAATTCAATAGAGAGCACTATGGTTTGTTTGTTTCTTCTGAGTGGCAATGCTGTACATGTTCCCTGGAGCTGGCTCTGATGATAGGGAAGACCTTCAACCCTCTAGTGCAGCTTATCCCGGCTAATTAACCACTTCCCTACGCTTCCGTCATACTGGTTGGCAGCGGTGGGATCAGGACACTGAGGAGATGGTAGACAGAGAAAGCCAGCGGATGCGGGAACAGGCCCAACCCACATAATACAAGAAGTCGACTGTGGCATATCTGAAGGAGAGGGCCAAGAAGCTGTCCCTTACCTGGAAGGGCCTAGCCAAAGAGGATCTGATTGCAGCCATTGAGGAAGCTGATTCCCAGGATGCCCCAGCAAGGGAGGAGAGCATGCCAACCCCAGCCTCCCCAGCACGCCATGACCCAGGGCCCAAGAGCCCCTGGCTTACTCGGGTGGAGAAAGAGATGGCCCTCCTGGGGTCAGACGCCATGGCAGAGGACAAGCTAGAGGCTAACCGGAGGGCGCATGAAAGAGAGAGCCAAGGGAGCCACCGTGAGCTAAGCTGTCCTTCCAGCCCCAGGGCTGCGGGTTACCATCCTCCCCGGGTCAGCCGCAAGGACTTTAAACCCTTCAACGAAGCCGCCAGGGATGTTTAGAGGTTCTTTCAGGACTTTGAGCAGCAGTGACAGCTCATGGAGGTGCCAAGCACGGATTGGATACGGCACCTCGTGGGTCTGCTAGAAGGGGGTGCAGCTGCAGCCTTCCGCACTCTGGATTATGTGGATGGCCGGGATTATGCCCGGGTCAAACAGACTGTGTTGGAGTGACCTGCCCTGCCATGCGGAGCCGTCCTATCGGATGTATGCGCACAAGATGTCACAGTCCAGTCAGAGGTGGCTAGAGGGGGAACAGGCCCGCACCGCAGAAGAAATCATCCAAGCATTTCTGAAGGGGCAATTCTACAACCAATGCCCGGTGGAGGTGCGCGGATGGGTAAGAGAGAAAGCCCCTACCACCCTTGCAAAGGCCGCTGCCCTGGCCGACGAGACCCTGGCCATCAAACCCCACTGGAAACGGCGGGCCTCTGAGCTGCCAAGGGCCCCGCCCCCCACCACCTCTGCCAAAACGGCCCCCCACCTACCACTGCCAACTCTGCAGGACCACCACCCAGAGCCCGGTTCATGGGCACCCCCATGGACCACCGCTGCTACAGGTGCAAAAGGCCGGGGCACCTCCAAGCCAACTGCCCCACCTCCCGAAGCCGCCACTTCCCCTGCCCAGTCCACTACCTGGAGCTCCATCCCGCAGAAGAACCACTGCCCCACCTCCCAGCGAATGGATGAGCTTCCCAGAAGACAACCACTCCCAGGGGGTTTACAGTGTCCACCCCCCAGAGGCTACATACCCCACCCAGAAACAGCGCCACCTGAAGGTCATGCGGGTGGGCTGGCAACCCACCACCAGTTTTTGTGATACGGTTTGCCTTCTTGACCATCGCCGACCCCCGAGTGATCTGGCCAGAAGCCATCCAACTCGACCCTGGATTCGCCATCGAGCTGGCAGGAGAAGCCAGACATCATATCCCCAGAGCATCCGTACATCTCGACTATGGGTTCGGGGAGCAACAGTGCTAGATCGGCATCATGGGTGGCCTCCTGGTGGATGTTCTGTTTGGCAACAACCTAGGGGAGCTACGATGCCAGTACATCGGGGCGGTGACCTGGAGCCAAGCAGGTCGAGGTCCTCCTACAGACGAAGCCACCACAGGACCTTTCCCCAGCATGGGTGAACCCCCACCTGACCCCGACCTTCCCCTGACCTGGGACCGGGAGACCTTCAAGCAGGAGGTAGCCACAGACCCCACCTTGGCTAAGTTTAGAACCCAGGCCGCCGCAGGGCGGCAGGAGGGGGGTGGAGACCAGCTTTGGTGGGAGCAGGGGCTGTTGTACCACGAGGCAGGCCCAAGCCACCCGGATCAACCCTCTGCTAGCTCCAAACAACTGATAGTGCCTAGACGGTTCAGGTTCCCACTACTCCAGATAGCCCATGACATTCCAGTAGCCGGCCACCTGGGCAAGAGGAGAATGGGGCTGCGGCTGACCCAAGCCTTCTACTGGCCAGGTATCATCCAGGAGGTAGCCCACTTCTGTCAGACTTGTGACATCTGTCAGAGGAATGGACGCCCAGGGGATCACCCCAAGGCCCCGCTCCGCCCCTTACCTATCATTGACGAACCCTTTCAGCAGGTAGCTGTAGATATCCTGGGACCCCTGGCCTGACCCAGTAAGTCCGGAAAGCGGTACATTCTCACGGTGGTAGATTACCCTACCCGCTACCCCGAGGCTGTTCCCCTGTTCAGCATCTCCGCCTCTAAAGTGGCCGAGGCCCTAGTCACCGTTTTCTCCCGGGTGGATCTTGACCCAGTTCATGTCCGAGGTGGTCCAATCCCTCTGGCGCACATGCAGGGTACGGGCAATCCGGACCACTCCCTATCACCCCCAAACCAATGGCCTCTGCGAGTGCTTCAATGGCACACTGAAGAGCATGCTGAGGTCCTTCGTTGACGGGGAGGCGGACTGGGAGAAGCTCCTATCTCACCTGCTGTTTGCATATCGGGAGGTACCGCAAGAGTCAACGGGGTTCTCCCCCTTCAAACTCCTTTACGGGCAGAAGGTCCTCAGTCCCCTATCCCTGCTTTGGGAGCATTGGGAAGGGCAGATAGAGGACACGGGTACCCCCACCGTTCCCTACGTTCTCGAGCTGCGGGAGAGGCTGACCCGCCTGGCCACCATGGCCCACGACCACCTCCGAGCAGCCCAGACACGCCAGGTATGGTACGACCGAAAGGCACGCGGTCACGAGTTCACTGAAGGGTAGCAGGTGCTCAAGATCATCCCCAACCCCCAGAACAAGCTCCAGCACACCTGGGAAGGACCCTACAAGGTCCTTCGCAAGTTAGACGAGACTAGCTACGTCATTAGCCTTGACGTCCACGACTGCAAGCTGCGCACGGTCCACATCAACGTGTTCATAGAGTACCACGACCGGACTCTACCCGTGCTAGCCGTCTGCCCCGCCTCCACAGGCGGAGAAGATGAGGGAGCCCTGCCCGATCTCCTGCAAGCCACCAAGGTCACCACTCCTCTAGATCAGATTCCCACAGGAGCTCAGCTGAACCCCCGCCAGACAGCCCAGATGCGGACCGGGCCGTCGCCTTCTCAGCCACCCCGGGCCGCACCGGGCTAGCCCTCCACCACGTGGAGATCCACAGTCAGAAACCCATTCAGCAGGCCCCATACCGGGTACCTGAATCTGTGAAGTCGGCCTTCCAGGCCGAACTCTCCGAGATGCTCCTGCTGGGTATAATCCGACCCTCCCGCAGTCCTTGGGCGTCCCAGGTGGTGCTGGTTCCAAAGAAGGATGGGACCACCGGCTTTTGCATGGACTACCAAAGGTTGAATGACTACACTGTCAGTCACGCCTACCCCATGCCCCGTATAGACGACCTGCTGGACCGTCTAGCCGGGGCCCGCTACATTAGCACCCTAGACTTCAGCAAGGGTTACTGGCAAATTGCCCTTATAAAAGAGGGCGTTGAGCACTCTGCCTCTATTACCCCATTCGGCCTGTACGAATTCCTCATCATATCCTTTGGCATGAAAAATGCCCCCGCCACCTTCCAACGGGTCATGGACCAGCTACTAGAGGGATCTCAAGAGTTCACGTGCGCCTACCTAGATGACATAGCCATCTTTAGCGACACATGGGAGGAGCACCTGGCCCACGTGGGGGCCATCCTAGACCGCATCTGCAGGGCCAGGCTGACAGTGAGACCAGACAAGTGCCAGTTGGGAATGGCTGAGGTACAGTACCTCGGGCACAGAGTAGGGGGGGACACTGAAACCTGCACCAGCCAAGGTTCAGGCCATTTATGACTGGCCCACCCCCCAGACCAAGAAGCAAGTGATGGCTGTCATGGAAATTACAGGTTGTCCTTTAAATGTGTCATATATTAGTGTTATTCATATGTCTCTCGTGTGGCTTAATTAAAGCTCTGAAGGCTGCAATTGGGCCATGCGCATGTACAATGTATATATTACAGTACTCAGCTCGGTAATGGATGAGATGGCAGATCTGCGCTTATAGACTGGCGTGTATGCCACCACGGCATTCGATGCGGGCCTGTATCCACATATCAGCAGCATAGTACCACATGGACTTCGTATGGCCAGGCGCCGGGCAGTGCGAACTCCGCGTGTAGGCTCATGTATATCTCTACAAGCCGTTACCGACCTGAACTGTATCTGGATGGATGTGTTTCAATAAAGATTGTATCGGGCCCATTCAGATACAGACTGGAACTGTTTAATCTAAGGGATGCTTGTACAGACAATGTACATACTGCTGGGAGCTGATAGCATGTAAATAATGGGAAACTCGCTCTCCAAAGAGAGCTTACGGGGGAGGGCAGGAAAAACTGGCTTAACTGGTTTTAGTAAGAGGGAACTTTACACTCCGAGCAGGATGGACATTCTCGTGTATGGACACTCCCTATACATTGTTCTGTGGAAGGGGGATTGACTTGGCCCCCGTGCGGGGGGGTGTTTTTGTAAGATAATAAAACAGGAGTCTGGTGTTAGACCCAGACAGAGTGGATTCCAACTCCAACCTGGGAGTATCGTCTGATTATTCCTGGATCACGGAAGCTCCATTTTCCCCACATCTCAAAAGAGCTAAACCTTTGCACACCAGTTGGAGGTGCAGGAATCGTGGAGCTAAGCTGCAGTCGCGGTAAGCGAAGTTCGCACAGATTTATGGGGGATTGCTGCGCATCCAACTGTGGGTATTTACGGTAAGAAAAAATTTGTTGAAAGCGAATTTCCAAGACATGGCCTTTCTCGGCACTGCCAGCTATTACCGTAAATTTGTGCCTTATTTCAGCTCCACGGCCCAGCCCCTGTCCGACCTGACCCGAAAGAACAGTCCCCGGATGGTGACCTGGACCTACGGCCTGTGAATCCGCCTTCCATGACCTCAAAGCTGCCCTGGCGAGCAACCCCATCCTGGCCGCCCCTGACCACAACAGACACTTCCTTGTGCAGACAGACGCCTACGGCCTAGGGGCTGTCTTCAGCCAAGTCAACGAGGTTGGGGAGGAACATCCCGTCGCTTTCCTCAGCCGCAAACTACTGGACCAGGAAGTTGCCTATGCTACGGTGGAGAAGGAATGTCTGGCCATAGTCTGGGCCCTAAAGAAACTACAGCCCTACCTGTACGGCCGGGAGTTCACCATCGTCACCGATCACAACCCCCTCACATGGCTGAACCTGGTGTCCGGGGACAATGGGCGCTAGCTTAGGTGGAGCCTCGCCCTCCAGCTTTATAATTTCACCATTCAATATAGACGGGGAAGCCAACACCAAAATGCAGAAGTCCTTTCCCGCCAACAACATCCACAGTAGCTAAGTCGGGGCCCACAAGTGCTTTCAAGGGAATCCGGTTGGGTCCCCCTTGCTGGCACTTGTAAAATGGAAGGGGGAGGATTGTCACAGCTTCTCCCCCCACTCAGCCCCTTGCTCTGTCCCTGTTCTCTCTGCCGTCTTTCATCCATGCCCCTCTCCCTTTCTGCAAACATGAAAGGCATTCCTAAGACAAGCTGGAGCCACGCTACCTCAGGCCCCCCCCCCTCCCCCAGTTGCCTAGGTGACTAGGGGGTCCTTCCAGTTTTAAGAAGCTGATGCCAGAGCTCCCAAGGTATTCACCGCTGTGTAGCTACTGAAGGAGCCTGGGCTGTGGCTGGGACCTTTTGTAGCCAGAGACTCAAGGCTGCCTAGGACCCCCCTTCTCCCAGAGCTGGGGAAGACTCTCTGCTAGACACCAGAGATCCGTGAGTACATGCTCCCTGCCTGCTTCATTTGAATTGTTCTTGTGCTGACCTCACACCAACCTCCCTGTTGGATTACTTGCTACAGAGACTCACACCAAACCCCCTGTTGGATTACTTGCTACAGAGACTCACACCAACCTCCCTGTTGGATTACTTGCTACAGAGACTCACACCAACCTCCCTGTTGGATTACTTGCTACAGAGACTCACACCAACCTCCCTGTTGGATTACTTGCTACAGAGACTCACACCAACCTCCCTGTTGGATTACTTGCTACAGAGACTCACACCAACCTTCCTGTTGGATTACTTGCTACAGAGACTCACACCAACCTCCCTGTTGGATTACTTGCTACAGAGACTCACACCAACCTCCCTGTTGGATTACTTGCTACAGAGACTCACACCAACCTTCCTGTTGGATTACTTGCTACAGAGACTCTCCCTTGGCTCTCGGTGTTGGACTTTAAGTGTGTTGGTCCTTCCATGTCGCCCTGGACTGGCGTATTCACCCTCCCTGTGAACTTCCCTATTCGGTGACTGCCATCTGTTTGCCTCAATAAAGCTTTGTGCATTTGCCATCTACTCTGTGTGTTCCATCCTGCCTACGCTTCTGTCATAATCCCATACACCTCGTACACCTCATACATCCCATACAGCCCATACATCCTGTACTCCACATACAGCCCATACACCTTTAACGTCCCCGTACACATTTTACATCCCCCACACCCCATACATCCCATACATCTCCATACACCCGGTACATCCCGTACACCTCGTACATCCCCCACACCCCATACATCCCATATACCTCCATACACCCCGTACATCTCGTACACCTTGTACATCCCCATACATCCCTGTTTATCCCATACATCCCAGTACATCCCATACATCGTGTACATCCTGTACATCCCATACACCTCATACATCCCATACACCCCGTACAGCCCATACATCCTGTACACCTTTTACATCCCCGTACACCTCGTACATCCCATACATCCCCATACATCCCCATACATCCCATACATCCCCATACATCCCATACACCCCATACACCCTGTACATCCCATAAATCCCCATACATCCCCATATACCCTGTACATCCTCATATACCTCGTACATCCCGTACACCTCATACATCCCCACACATCCCGTACATCCCCATTCATCCCCATACATCTCCCACACCACTACATCCCTGTACATCCCCATACACCCCGTACAACCCATACACCTCGTACATCCCCCACACTCCATACACATCCATACACCCCGTACATCTCTTACACCCCTTACATCCCCATACACCCCATGCATCCCCATACATCCTGTACATCCCGTACATCCTGTACATCCCATACACCTTGTATATCCCATACACCTCGTACATCCCTGTACACCCCGTACGTCCCATACACCCCCATACACACCATACATCCTGTACACTCCGTACAGCCCATACACCCTGTACATCCCCGTACACCTCGTAGATCTCATACATCCCCATACATCCTGTACATCTTGTACACCTCGTACATCCCCATACACCCTGTACATCCCGTACATCCTGTACATCCCATACATCCCCGTACATCCCCATACATCCCCGTTTATCCCCGTACATACTATACATCCCCGTACATCCCATACATGATGTACACCCCGTACATCCTGTACATCCCATACACCCCCATACACCCCATACATCCTGTTCCCCCCCCATACAGCCCATACATCCCGTACACCTTGTACATCCCCGTACACCTTGTATATCCCATACATCCCCGTACAGCCCATACATTCCCATACACCCCATACATCTCATACACCTCGTACATCCTATACACCCCGTATACCCTATACATCCCATAAATCCCCGTACATCCCATACATCTCATACACCTCGTACATCCCCGTACACCCCATACATCCCCATACACTGTGTACACCCCGTACATCCTGTACACCTCGTACATCCTGTACATCCCATACATCCCTGTACACCCCCATGCACCCTGTACATCCCCATATACCTCGTACATCCCATACATCTCATACATCTCATACACTTCTTACATCCCCATACACCCCTACATCCCCGTACATCCCAATACACTCTATACATCCCATACATCCCTGTACATCCCGTACACTCCATACACTGTGTACACCCCATACATCCTGTACATCCCATACACCTCATACATCTCGTACATCCTGTACACCCCGTACATCCTGTACATCCCATACACCTCGTACATCTCGTACATCCTGTACATCCCATACATCCCATACAACCCTGTACACCCCCATACACCCTGTACATCCCCATATACCTTATACATCCCATACATCTCATACATCCCATACACCTCATACATCCCATACACCTCATACATCCCCATACATCCCGTACATCCCCGTACACCCCTACATCCCCGTACATCCCCATACACTCTGTACATCCCATACATTCCCATACATCCCTGTGACGGAAGCGTAGGTAGGACACAACACACAAAGAAGATGGTAAACACACAAAGCTTTATTGAACTATGAAAGACACTCAATCAGGACCGTTTATGGCACTCCGTGACATGCGGCCTGTAGGGACACCCACGGTAAGCAGGCTCATGGGGACTCAACAGGACCTTGGTGATGGGGTCTGACCTCAGCACAATCCCCACACAGCTTTCTAAGGACAACATCAGGCTCACGGGGACTCAACGGGACCTTGGCTGTGGAGGCTGGCCTCAACACAGCTCCCACACAGCTTACTAGGGACGACATCAGGTTCATGGGGACTCAACAGGACTTTGGCTTTGGAGGCTGGCCTTAACACAGCTCCAACACAGCTTGCTAGGGACGACATCAGGCTCACGGGGACTCAACGGGACTTTGGCTGTGGAGGCTGGCCTCAACACAGCTCCCACACAGCTTACTAGGGGTGACATCAGGCTCACGGGGACTCAACAGGACTTTGGCTGTGGAGTCTGGCCTCAACACAGCTCCCACACAGCTTACTAGGGACGACCTAAGGCTCACGGGGACTCAATGGGACTTTGGCTGTGGAGTCTGGCCTCAACACAGCTCCCACACAGCTTACTAGGGATGACATCAGGCTCACAGAGACTCAACGGGACCTTGGCTGTGGAGTCTGGTCTCAACACAGCTCCCACACAGCTTACTAGGGACAACATGCTCACAGGGACTCAGCAGGACCTAGACTAGGGGGTCTGACCTCACTGCAGCTCCCACACAGCTTACTAGGGACGACCTAAGGCTCACGGGGACTCAATGGGACTTTGGCTGTGGAGTCTGGCCTCAACACAGCTCCCACACAGCTTACTAGGGATGACATCAGGCTCACAGAGACTCAACGGGACCTTGGCTGTGGAGTCTGGTCTCAACACAGCTCCCACACAGCTTACTAGGGACAACATGCTCACAGGGACTCAGCAGGACCTAGACTAGGGGGTCTGACCTCACTGCAGCTCCCACACAGCTTTCTAGGGACAACAGACTCACGGGGACTCAGCAGGACCTTGACAAGGGGGTTGACCTCAGTACAGCTCCCACCCAGCTTTCTAGGGACATGGGGCTCACGGGGCTCAATGGGACTTTGGCTGTGGAGACTGGCCTCAGCGCAGCTCCCACACAGTTTTCTAGGGACATCGGGCTCACGGGGACTCAACAGGACCTTGACTAGGGGGGCTGACTCAGCACAGCACCCACCCAGCTTTCTAGGGACATCGGGCTCACGGGGACTCAGCAGGTAGCGATGGCTCACTCACTCAAGGGGGCAGTCCAGGTAGCTATACCCTGGGCACGCCATGGGGCGGTTCAAACAAGGATGCACACAATAGGGGCAGCTCATGACAAGGGTGGTCTGAGTGCACAATAGGGACAGTTCATGACAAGGGTGGTCTGTGCGCACACTAGGGACAGTTCATGACAAGGGTGGCCTGTGCGCACAATAGGGACAGTGCTAGACAAGGGTGGTCTGTGCGCACACTAGGGACAGTTCATGACAAGGGTGGTCTGTGTGCACACTAGGGACAGTTCATGACAAGGGTGGTCTGTGCGCACACTAGGGACAGTTCATGGATTCTAGGTACACTCCCGGTAGGCATCTTGCAGATGCTCAGCAGCAGGCGGATTCCAGGGGGGGGTAGGCGACTTGCGGACGCTCAGCAGCAGGCAGCTTCCAGGGAGGTAGGGGAATTGTGGATGTTCAGCAGCAGGCGGCTTCTGGGGTGGTAGGTGGCTTGCGGACGTTCAGCAGCAGGTGGCTTCCAGGGAGATAGGTGGCTTGCGGAGACTCACGGCACCAGCAGGTAGGTCATGGCTCACAGCAGGCGACAGGAACACAAAAAGGGGGGGCAAACCTCCTCAGCACACAGCATAGTGGATAATCCGGGCCCCAGAGAATTAGGGGGATGGCAGCGGATAAACCCACCCTGGGCTATTCCAGAGTGGCAGCAGGTAACAGTCCTGACCTTTGGGGTCTTGCAGAGTGCTCAGCGGGGATGGCTGCGGAGGCCCGGTCCCCACCCGGACCTCCCACGACAGCGGTGGCCCCAGTGACATTAGCGGGAGTCCTGTCTGTGGGGCTAACCTTTGAGGGGGGGGCTCTGCAGAGTGCTAAGTGGGGATGGCTGCGGAGGCCCGGTCCCCATCCGAACCTCCCAAGACAGCGGTGGCCACAGAGACAGCAGCAGGAGGAAGAGACTGACCAGCTCCCGCGCCGGCCTTTTAAAGCTCCCAGGACGCTTCCGGGTTGCCCCGGCAACAGCGGCTCAGTGCTGCATTGCCAGGGAAATGAGGCACGCCCCCTTGACTCGGGCTGCGCTTCTCGTGAGCGCAGCCTTTGTCACTGCGGGGCGCAGAGCAAGGGAAGCCCCTTTGCCCACGCTGCGTCCACCAGAGGTGTGCAGAGACATCTCGGCGATCTGCCGCTGGGGTCTCCTGGCGGGGTCACAGCTCCTCCGCCTAGATTGCCGGATGAGCTGTGATCCCCCGCCGCAGGGGTCCCTTCCCCCCATCCTGCACAGCCTGGCTTCAGAGGCTGTGTGCAGGATGAGGACGCGGCAAGGGGGGAGGAGGGGGAAGGGTGAAGGCACACCGTGACACACCCCGTACATCCCGTACACCCTGTATATCCCGTACACCCTATACATCGTGTACACCCCGTACATCCCCATACACCCCGTACATCCCGTACACCCCGTACATAGTGTACAACCCGTACATCCCGTACACCCCATACATAGTGTACACCCCGTACATCCCGTACACCCTGTATATCCCATACACCCTATACATCGTGTACACCCTGTACATCCCCATACACCCCGTACACCCCATACATAGTGTACAACCCGTACATCCCATACACCCTGTACGGGCAACAAATAATACTGATAAATCTGCATGAGACCTGCACCACCATGGTGTAATGCTTTCCAAGCCCCTGCAGACAACAATTATAAATGCACATTTTTTTTACCTGCAAAAAATGTGCATTTATTATTTTTTACTAAAAGTTGAACTTATCCTTTAGAATTGCTGGCAAATTACATTTCATTTTCAGCTTCTTAAAAAAAAAAAAAGCACAAAACCCATACAAAGGCATGCTATGTATTTTGGAGACCATTGGAAATGTCTTAAAAAAAGAAGTCAGTATCGAAACGTCATCAACCTGCAATTTAAACTTTTTTTTTGCTTTGTAGCGCACCCTACACAGTGTTTGAGTCTGGTGTGGATTTTAAGGGGGACCTCACACCTAAAAAAACACTTGGGTTTTCCCCTAAAAATCCATTTCAGACCCTTAATAAAAGCATGCAGCCTGGTTGGCCAGGAAAGGTGGTGGGAGCCCTCCTGAACCATACAAAAGAGAGTGGGCCAGAACCATACCACCCCCTGGCAAAGCATCTTGTCACCATGTTGATGAGGACAGGGCCAACGATTCCTAGGAAGGTGGCAGGAGCCAGCACCCACTGCTTCCTTAGTGACCATTAACAGAGAGAAGCGGCCATATAGAAGCCATAGAAATACCACGTCTGTGTATGATGCTTGGCTCCAGCTGAACAGGGGGCTGACCAGTCTGAACCTAGATTTGCTCATCCATAGTGAAAGCAAATAGTGAGCATGAGGAACAAGAAGCCATACTTATAAAGCAGTAAATGTGACTTTGCCAATCTTTCACTGCTGGTGAATCAATCACTGTCATTTAAAGCAAATTTAGCAGGGAGAATCACCTGCAGTGAATATTTGTTGAATGTCATTCATTGCTTTATACGTATACCCCTAAGTTTTCACCAGGCTGACTTACTGCTGTGTTGTGAATAGGCTTGACTGTGACCATGTCAAACAACAAAAAAGACAAATTCCCGGCTCTAACTTGCCAGCCAGCCTGCAAACAAACCGAATTAACCTGTCTAGCAGTATGCGTTATAAACAGGGGTTTAGTTATCACACATTTGCAAATACATGAGTAAGCTACAGAGGCACATCACGGCACCCCAGTATTCTGTAGTTCCTAACTCTAAAATTTTAAGAGCCCCCATAGTAGAGGCACATGTATTCAATTTATAGACCAAGGCCACTGAGGGAGCCCACCCCACCTTAAAGGTACAGGAGCGCACTGGACACCCAGCATGTAGCACAATGGCAGCCAAGGTGTCCAGTGCGCCCCCTCGACAGTTCAACAGTACAAATAGTAAGCTACAGAGCCTCGTCATGGCACCCCCGTCCACCTGCCCTTGGTCTATCCATTAAATACATGTGCCTCTACTATGCGGGCTTGTAAAATTGGAGAGTTAGGAACTACAGAATACTTGGGCTCCATGACGTGGCTCTGTAGCTTACGCATGTATTTGCAAACATATGCTAACTAAACCCGTTTCTAATGCATACTGCTAGACAGGTTAATTTGGTTTGTTTGCAGGCTGGCTAGCAAATTAGAGCCGGGAATTGTTCTGTTTTGTTGTTTGACATGCGTCACCCTTCCATGTGCTCCTTGCTGTGAAGGCCAATTATAGACTGGGGCAGCGGCCATTTGTTGTACTGTTGACTGTGACCATCCCTGAATAGTAGGAGACTATACTAATAAGCTATTAAATGACAGCACACCTCCCTCCCTCCTGGCAGAAAGAGAGACATCAAGATTTTCATTCTGCAGGAGCCGTCAATAGGCACATGACATGACTATCTATCAGAAATCCCAGCACGGCCTGAAGACAAAGTATTATGCAAGCCATAGTTATCACATTTATTTTTTGGTGAAACACAGACTGGAATCAAGTAATCAGAAAATGTATAAAACATCATTAGAAACATTTGTACATTTTCATAAAAAATTACAGTGAAAATGAAGACAAAGCATTATTTTAACTCTTTGTTGAGACATAGGGACAGAGCAAAGATGATGAAAAGAGACTTACTAGAAACAATAAGAGAAGCATATCAATAAATTAGACAAACTGCAGTTATATAAAGTTGTCGGAAATTGACTACTAAAGTGAGCAGAAATCAGTCCTCCGATAATCACGTCTCCCTTCTGGTAATATTCATACTCAAACAATGGCTTTTGCATGTTAAGTCTACAACGAGGTGCTGAGCTTCGGGTCAATACTTCTCCATAGTGTGTGATGTGAAGGATGAGGATGAGCAGGTAACAGACCCAGAAGAGTGGAGACCACCTCATGGCACACAGCAGATCCTCTCAGTCACCGGAAGATCTGCCCAGGAGGAGACACAATCACCAGAACTTTATACACATCGACTGAGACCGATTTACTCTACAGAACAAAGAAGAGAAGAATAGAAACATCGACTGAGACCGATTTACACTACAGAACAAAGAACGGGAATAGAAACATGGACTGAGACCGATTTACACTACAGAACAAAGAAGGGAAGAATAGAAACATCGACTGAGACCGATTTACACTACAGAACAAAGAACGGAAGAATAGAAACATCGACTGAGACCGATTTACACTACAGAACAAAGAAGGGAAGAATAGAAACATCGACTGAGACCGATTTACACTACAGAACAAAGAACGGAAGAATAGAAACATCGACTGAGACCGATTTACACTACAGAACAAAGAACGGAAGAATAGAAACATCGACTGAGACCGATTTACACTACAGAACAAAGAAGGGAAGAATAGAAACATCGACTGAGACCGATTTACACTACAGAACAAAGAAGGGAAGAATAGAAACATCGACTGAGACCGATTTACTCTACAGAACAAAGAAGGGAAGAATAGAAACATCGACTGACACCGATTTACACTACAGAACAAAGAACGGTAATAGTAACATCAATCTGAAAATATGAAATCTATATCCAGCAGTGTAGCTGATCTAACAAAGTTGGTTTATTCTTATATTTCTCATTCAGTACACCTTCAGTAGTTCAGAATTACAATTATTCAATTATAAGATATATTTCCCTAAATATACATATTTTTTCTAGTACAATATCTTACATCCCAGGGTGGGGATGTCCAATAGGGGCGAATGAGTCATATATGATTTGATTTGTTGGGTGTTTGGACACAAGACCCACTCTTCTAGGGAAAATTCACAACAAAAATCGGTCAGTAGAATGAGCTATGGTGTTTAATGAGTTGGAGGGACATGCTGATTAGGATCTGTATTGGTACAGAATTATTGAACCCCTTAGCACTCCGTTGTACAGGATTGGTAGATCCTTTCTGCAGTCTTTCTAGCTGTTTCAAAATGTTCTCACCAATTTACCTTTACTCTCTATTTCATTAGCAATGCTTATCGGAACACGATATTCAGAAAACTCCCCAACAGGGGCAAAGCACTAAAATATTTCACGATTGTCTACACCAGCCTTTCTCAACCTCTTCAACATAGAAGAACTCTTGAAGTAACTTTCCGGTCTCAGGGAACCCCAGCTAAAAATGACTATATCTACAACTCATGATACATTAGTGTGATGGTCAGTGGGAAGAATGCTCCTTACACCTGAGGTCATTGGGAAGAATTTCCCCCTTACAGATAGCTAAAGATCAGTGGTGTCAGTGGGAACTTATCTGAGGCAAAAATTGCTCATTGCTCAACCTTTGAGGGAACCTTGTGGTTCCATGGAACCCTGGTTGAGAAACCCTGGTCTATACTGTATGGAAAAATGGGTTTTCATTGCTGTCCATGTCCCTGTAGGAGTGATTACCTTTCTCTTTATTTCCCAATCATCATTCTCACAAAGGCAGGAAATAAAGGGAAAATTTCCCAACTAGGACTTGGAAAGAATTAAAACCTGACAGAAGGGGACACCTACGGTACATGTGATGGAGCATGGCAGACATGTGACTCCGTATCTCGGCTACATTCCATCCATAAAACCTGGCAGAGACACTTCATAGGGACCCGTGGTGTTACAGACAGAGCTTCCAGCAGATCATTGTATGGTGAAAGTGGTTCTAAAGGGTGAAGGTTTCTTACTTTAAGGCATTCTATTCATTAAGGTAAAACACCTTCTGTATGCAGCCCCCCAGCCCCCTCCTTATACTTACCATTGGCTCCTGCTGCTGTCAATCACAGGCCATTGATGTCTATTGACACACAGAGCTAGCTTGGGAGCAGGCCCACACAAGTGCCCCCATAGCAAGCGATGGCAGACAGGGCCGTTACAAGGGGTAGGAAGAAGGGGTGGCTGCCCTGGGCACAGACGCTGCCCTGCTGGAACAAGGGTCTTGACAAAACAACGTACCTCTGTGTGGTGGTTAAACGAGTGCCTGCATAGGGTACATCATTTTATTAAGGGGATGAGGAGAGAGGAGAGAGAAATTAGACATGGCTCAGGCAGAATTGTTTCACTGGTAACAAATCTCACACTATCTACAGTAAATGGTTTATTGAAAGGCCACAGGTCTATGTGCTATGACAGCTTTTGAAACCTAGTGTGTTACCTGGGCTCTGGGGGAACCATTTTTGCATCTTATACCCAGAAAGTTAATTCTCCCAATAGGCTATCACAAGCTTTTAGCATCAGAGCAGGAGTTTAATACCATTGTGGAACAAGAGGACGGGTCCAAGTGGAGAGCTAGAATGTCTTAAAACAGTCCCTGGTGGAAGCAAAACATTTTCTCTAAATGGTAACTGGTACCAACTATACTGGGGAAATATTTCCCGACTCCTCCCTCAATTGCAAATGACAGTGCGACTAAAAGGGGATGTGTTAAATGTATGGGGATGTAACAGAAAGTAATGTTACTGGCGCTGCAGGACTCCCTTTCATCCACGAGATGGCAGCAGCAGGTGTACTTTTTAGCTTGTGATTGTCTTTGGGCTGCGGCATTCTGGGAGATGTAGTTTGGAGGGGGATTAGAATCATTGACTACAGTATCCAGTGATGCCTGAGATCAGGAGACGTTTTAAGAATAGAAAATCCCATGAAAGAGTAAGGCAGATGTGGAGAACACCAACCAGTGACTGAAAAAAGACTGGTGTGCCTCGCTGGGAGTGGTAAGAGCCGCTGATCTGCAGTATGCTGACCGCTGATGTACCCTGACCCAGCAAGCTCGAGTAAGCTAGGCTTTGTTGCCCCATCAGCTGTTCCAGTACCCTTTCTGGATCTCCAGTCTGTGAACCAGGCTGCTGCTATTCAGACCCACTTAAGGAATCACAAAGGTGAACTGCCAGAGTGTTGTCATCTTTCCTGCCACAAGTAAGAGTCATCAAATAAAGGAGGGCCCCTCCAACACTTCAGCCAACGGATACAGGAGGATTCCAGACAGAGAGAGTGGTGAGTGGGTCACAGACCTACAGTTAGTCTGAGCCTTTGATAGTGTCCATGTGTAAGAAGTTGACATGTCCTTCTCCCAATGTCTTCAAGGGCCCCAACCTAGCCGGTAGAAGGTTCACTTTAAGGACTATAGTTAGACAGCTTTATCCTGAAGGCAGATTTGTGTTTAACTTTAAATTCTTCTCCTCAGGACTAACCCTAGTCCCCTTGTCTGAGAGCTCTCAAGTGGCATAGCCTGATCTCTGTTATTACTTTTGTGGTCACTTGGGGCAAATCATCTCATATAGAGAGCTACTGTAAGGGATTTCCAGAAAGAAGAATCGCGATCGGGAACGCGCATGCGCAAAAGAGATCCTGCAGAAGAATTGCCGGTTGTGCGCAGGCACGCAGGAATGAGCGATCGCGCACATGCACGCACATGTGCACACATACGGCGAAGATTGGCGCCAGACGGGCTATTTAAGGTGCTCCTCTGCCCAGATTCAGTGCTGACTGGTCTTCAGCTCCCCTGTGTCCTGCTTGTTCCTGTGCGTTTCCTTTGGTGTTGACCCGGCTTGTTCCTGACCCAACTCTGAGTACTCTCCTGCCCCCCGGTTCCTGACTTCGGCTCTGATCCTGACTTTTGCTTTTCCTCCTGATTCTGTACCACGCTGCCCGACTGTTATGACCCTGGCTATCCTACGACTCCGCTCCAGTCCTGTGTCCTGGCTGCATACCTGGCTCTGCTGTGCATCTGGCAACCCACTGTACCTGCCTGGTCTATCACCACAGTACCCAAATCAGAGGATATCCTGCCTATCAAGGTCATCATCTGCAAGAGCCGCAAGCAAACCTCTGGCACTCTTGTCCCCCTGGTCCCTAGACGCCTTCTATTCCAACTTCAATGGGGTCAGGGCTAGTGATACAAGTGAGGCCGACCTCGTCAATTCACTCTCCCATCAGGTACGTGACAGCTACAGTTTATGCTGTTGGGGATCACAGTATATGCTGGAATTTAAAATCTCTGGAGGGGACCCTGTGAATCTAATTGTGTGCTCATTATTATGTTTATGCTGGTTGACTTTAACTTTTCAATACATTCTATTATTCTTTCATAGAGTTGTAAGTCTAATTCTTGTGTGCTTGTTAAGGTTCACAGAAAGATAAACTGGTGGTGTCAGTGAGGCCTCACATAGGGCTAAACAAGAGCAGAGCACCAAAATCAACCATTGGCTCCTGAGGGTGAGGCACTACATGTGGGGGCTGGTCCAGGATTCCGCTGCTGGATGTGCCAGTAAGTCATTTAATGAGCCAGAAGAAGATAACCATGGAGCCCACAGCAGCTGATAAGTGGTCCCAAGAAAAAATGGGTAACTGGAACTGTGTGGTGATTGGTATAGTGTACCTGGGGGCACATGGTCTGAAGAACAGGTGTGACAGACACCAGTAGCGTTGGTCCCTGGCCAACAAGTATTCATCCTTAACTGTGAAGACAAATCCATACACTCGTCACACCTGTGTCCTGACAGAATGGAAGAAAGGGATTCCTGCTGTGCTGCAAGAGGGAAGTCTCCAACTGGCTGATTCAATTGAAGTCCAGTTAATCCAATTAGGCAGACCAAGACCAAATCCAGAAAGCTCTGGGCGAGCCACATCTGACCCAAAAGTAGCCACCTCCGCTCCTGCCATGACCATTAAAGGTCTCTCAGCTTCTCTTGTGGCTGAGTTTGGGAAGCTATTAGAAGGTCTTCAATTCAAGCCATCGAGGAGTGGTAAGGGGCTGACAATGTCAAGAGTCAGAGAGTAATCAAGAGCCTACGGGCTCCAGATTCAGACACAATCTGGAATCTAAAGAACGATAAGATGCACTGCAGCTGAATGCCTGGAGGCTCTCTGAGAAATCTATGTGAGTCAAAAAGTTGATCTATCTCTCCAAGCATACTTGACAACAAGAGAATGAGAAGCTGTCAGACTATGTCAGGTGACTAGGCAAAATTCTTCACCAAGTTATAGTGAAAGGTGGTATGGAAGTGGAAGCTGCCATTAAGGCCTTTTATAGCACGTTCAGAAAGGGGCCCAGGCTTTAGTAATAAATAAATATAAAGGCCACAAAAAAAAATTTTTTTTCCAAAAGTATATGAATTGTGCTCAATCGCAAAAGAATCCGTGCTCCAAAATTCTTCAAAAAATGTGCTCCCATCATCCGTGATTAATGCTCTATCCGCACTCACCGGGTGGGGTGAACTCTTTGCTGAGATGGTAAAAGAGTCAAACAAGCTGAAAGTGACTGGGCGTGTCCTCCCAGAGAACTCTGTACTCAATACCCTCCAGAAACGACTCCCACGATTTTACCTCCTTTTTTTCACACAAATAGAGCTTTCTTTCGGTGGTATTTGGTCACCTGTGCACTTTTTATTTTTCATGCTATAAACAAAAAAAGACCAAAAATTTTGATGTTTTGTGTGAAAGTTATACAAAACTATGGTATAGATACTGCAATTTACGTCATTTTGTTGCTATACAGCGCTGTGCTAGTTTAATGGACAATTGCGCGGTCATGCAATACGGTACATAAATGTAATTTATGTCCTTTTTTTCACACAAATAGAGCTTTCTTTTGGTGGTGTTTGATCACCTGTGCATTTTTTATTTTTGGCGCTATAAACAGAAAAATTTTGAAGAAAAATTTTTTTTTTGAAAAAAACTATATTTTCGCATTTCGGTCGTAAAAAATATCCAAAAAAAACTTAAATTCTGTCATAAATTTAGGCCAAAATGTATTCTGCTCCATGTTTTTGGTTAAAAAAATCCCAATAAGTGCATATTTATTGCTTTGTGTGACAGTTATAGCGTCTACAAACTATGGGAGAGATAATGGAATTTACACAACTTTTACTTTCTGACTGCCCATCACATTTCTTAAGGTGCTCAAATATCAGGACAGTACAAACACCCCCAAATACCAGGACAGTACAAACACCCCCAAATACCAGGACAGTACAAACACCCCCAAATACCAGGACAGTACAAACACCCCCAAATAACAGGACAGTACAAACACCCCCAAATACCAGGACAGTACAAACACCTCCAAATACCAGGACAGTACAAACACCTTCAAATACCAGGACAGTACAAACACCCCCAAATACCAGGACGGTACAAACACCCCCAAATACCAGGACAGTACAAACACCTCCAAATACCAGGACGGTACAAACACCCCCAAATACCAGGACAGTACAAACATTCCCCAAATACCAGGACAGTAAAAACACCCCCAAATACCAGGACAGTACAAACACCCCCAAATACCAGGACAGTACAAACACCCCCAAATACCAGGACAGTACAAATATTCCCCAAATACCAGGACAGTAAAAACACCCCCAAATACCAGGACAGTACAAACACCCCCAAATACCAGGACAGTACAAACACCCCCAAATACCAGGATAGAACAAACACCTCCAAATACCAGGACAGTACAAACACCTCCAAATACCAGGACAGTACAAACACCCCCAAATACCAGGACAGTACAAACACCCCCAAATACCAGGACAGTACAAACACCTTCAAATACCAGGACAGTACAAACACCTCCAAATACCAGGACAGTACAAACACCCCCAAATACCAGGACAGTACAAACACCTTCAAATACCAGGACAGTACAAACACCCCCAAATACCAGGACAGTACAAACACCTCCAAATACCAGGACAGTACAAACACCCCCAAATATCAGGACAGTACCAACACCCCCAAATACCAGGACAGTACAGATACCCCCAAATACCAGGACAGTACAGACACCCCCAAATACCAGGACAGTACAAACACCCCCAAATACCAGGACAGTACCAACACCTCCAAATACCAGGACAGTACAGACACCCCCAAATACCAGGACAGTACAGACACCCCCAAATACCAGGACAGTACAAACACCCCCAAATATCAGGACAGTACCAACACCTCCAAATACCAGGACAGTACAGACACCCCCAAATACCAGGACAGTACAAACACCTTCAAATACCAGGACAGTACAGACACCCCCAAATACCAGGACAGTACAAACACCCCCAAATATCAGGACAGTACCAACACCTCCAAATACCAGGACAGTACAGACACCCCCAAATACCAGGACAGTACAGACACCCCCAAATATCAGGACAGTACAACACCCCCAAATACCAGGACAGTACAAACACCCCCAAATACCAGGTCAGTACAAACACCCCCAAATACCAGAACAGTACAAACACCTCCAAATACCAGGTCAGTACAAACACCCCCAAATACCAGGACAGTACAAACACCCCCAAATACCAGGACAGTACAAACATCCCCAAATATCAGGACAGTACAACACCCCCAAATACCAGGACAGTACAAACACCCCCAAATACCAGGTCAGTACAAACACCCCCAAATACCAGGACAGTACAAACACCCCCAAATACCAGGACAGTACAAACATTCCCCAAATACCAGGACAGTAAAAACACCTTCAAATACCAGGACAGTACAGACACCCCCAAATACCAGGACAGTACAGACACCCCCAAATACCAGGACAGTACAAACACCTTCAAATACCAGGACAGTACAGACACCCCCAAATACCAGGACAGTACAAACACCTTCAAATACCAGGACAGTACAAACACCCCCAAATACCAGGACAGTACAAACACCTTCAAATACCAGGACAGTACAGACACCCCCAAATACCAGGACAGTACAAACACCCCCAAATATCAGGACAGTACAAACACCCCCAAATACCAGGACAGTACAAACACCTTCAAATACCAGGACAGTACAGACACCCCCAAATACCAGGACAGTACAAACACCCCCAAATATCAGGACAGTACCAACACCTCCAAATACCAGGACAGTACAGACACCCCCAAATACCAGGACAGTACCAACACCCCCAAATACCAGGACAGTACAAACACCCCCAAATACCAGGACAGTACAAACATCCCCAAATATCAGGACAGTACAACACCCCCAAATACCAGGACAGTACAAACACCCCCAAATACCAGGTCAGTACAAACACCCCCAAATACCAGGACAGTACAAACATTCCCCAAATACCAGTTCAGTACAAACACCCCCAAATACCAGGACAGTACAAACATTCCCCAAATACCAGGACAGTAAAAACACCTTCAAATACCAGGACAGTACAGACACCCCCAAATACCAGGACAGTACAGACACCCCCAAATACCAGGACAGTACAAACACCCCAAAATACCAGGACAGTACAAACACCTTCAAATACCAGGACAGTACAAACACCTTCAAATACCAGGACAGTACAGACACCCCCAAATACCAGGACAGTACAGACCCCCCCAAATACCAGGACAGTACAAACACCTTCAAATACCAGGACAGTACAAACACCCCCAAATACCAGGACAGTACAAACATCCCCAAATATCAGGACAGTACAACACCCCCAAATACCAGGACAGTACAAACACCCCCAAATACCAGGTCAGTACAAACACCCCCAAATACCAGGACAGTACAAACACCTCCAAATACCAGGTCAGTACAAACACCCCCAAATATCAGGACAGTACAACACCCCCAAATACCAGGACAGTACAAACACCCCCAAATACCAGGACAGTACAAACACCCCCAAATACCAGGTCAGTACAAACACCCCCAAATACCAGGACAGTACAAACATTCCCCAAATACCAGGACAATAAAAACACCTTCAAATACCAGGACAGTACAGACACCCCCAAATACCAGGACAGTACAGACACCCCCAAATACCAGGACAGTACAAACACCCCAAAATACCAGGACAGTACAAACACCTTCAAATACCAGGACAGTACAAACACCTTCAAATACCAGGACAGTACAGACACCCCCAAATACCAGGACAGTACAGACACCCCCAAATACCAGGACAGTACAAACACCTTCAAATACCAGGACAGTACAAACACCCCCAAATACCAGGACAGTACAAACATCCCCAAATATCAGGACAGTACAACACCCCCAAATACCAGGACAGTACAAACACCCCCAAATACCAGGTCAGTACAAACACCCCCAAATACCAGGACAGTACAAACACCTCCAAATACCAGGTCAGTACAAACACCCCCAAATACCAGGACAGTACAAACACCCCCAAATACCAGGACAGTACAAACACCGCCAAATACCAGGACAGTACAAACACCCCAAATACCAGGACAGTACAAACACCTCCAAATACCAGGAAAGTACAAACACCCCCAAATACCAGGACAGTACAAACACCTCCAAATACCAGGACAGTACAGACACCCCCAAATACCAGGACAGTACAAACATTCCCCAAATACCAGGACAGTAAAAACACCTCCAAATACCAGGACAGTACAAACACCTTCAAATACCAGGACAGTACAGACACCCCCAAATACCAGGACAGTACAAACACCTTCAAATACCAGGACAGTACAGACACCCCCAAATACCAGGACAGTACAAACACCCCCAAATATCAGGACAGTACCAACACCTCCAAATACCAGGACAGTACAGACACCCCCAAATACCAGGACAGTACAGACACCCCCAAATATCAGGACAGTACAACACCCCCAAATACCAGGACAGTACAAACACCCCCAAATACCAGGTCAGTACAAACACCCCCAAATACCAGAACAGTACAAACACCTCCAAATACCAGGTCAGTACAAACACCCCCAAATACCAGGACAGTACAAACACCCCCAAATACCAGGACAGTACAAACACCCCCAAATACCAGGACAGTACAAACACCCCCAAATACCAGGACAGTACAAACACCCCAAATACCAGGACAGTACAAACACCTCCAAATACCAGGAAAGTACAAACACCCCCAAATACCAGGACAGTACAAACACCTTCAAATACCAGGACAGTACAAACACCCCCAAATACCAGGACAGTACAAACACCTCCAAATACCAGGACAGTACAAACACCCCCAAATACCAGGACAGTACAAACATTCCCCAAATACCAGGACAGTACAAACACCCCCAAATACCAGGACAGTACAAACACCCCCAAATACCAGGACAGTACAGACACCCCCAAATACCAGGACAGTACAGACACCCCCAAATACCAGGACAGTACAAACACCTCCAAATACCAGGACAGTACAGACACCCCCAAATACCAGGACAGTACAAACATCCCCAAATATCAGAACAGTACAACACCCCCAAATACCAGGACAGTACAAACACACCCAAATACCAGGTCAGTGCAAACACCCCCAAATACCAGGACAGTGCAAACACCTCCAAATACAAGGTCAGTACAAACACCCCCAAATACCAGGACAGTACAAACACCCCCAAATACCAGGACAGTACAAACACCCCCAAATACCAGGAAAGTACAAACACCCCCAAATACCAGGACAGTACAAAAACCCCCAAATACCAGGACAGTACAAACACCCCCAAATACCAGGACAGTACAAACACCTCCAAATACCAGGACAGTACAAACACACCCAAATACCAGGACAGTACAAACATTCCCCAAATACCAGGACAGTAAAAACACCTTCAAATACCAGGACAGTACAGACACCCCCAAATACCAGAACAGTACAGGCACCCCCAAATTCCAGGACAGTACAAACACCTTCAAATACCAGGACAGTACAGACACCCCCAAATACCATAACAGTACAGACACCCCCAAATACCAGGACAGTACAAACACCTTCAAATACCAGGACAGTACAAACACCTTCAATTACCAGGACAGTACAGACACCCCCAAATACCAGGACAGTACAGACACCCCCAAATACCAGGACAGTACAAACACCTTCAAATACCAGGACAGTACAGACACCCCCAAATACCAGGACAGTACAAACATCCCCAAATATCAGGACAGTACAACACCCCCAAATACCAGGACAGTACAAACACCTCCAAATACCAGGAAGTACAAACACCCCCAAATACCAGGACAGTACAAACAGTACAAACACCTTCAAATACCAGGACAGTACAAACACCCCAAATACCAGGACAGTACAAACACCCCCAAATACCAGGACAGTACAGACACCCCCAAATACCAGGACAGTACAGACACCCCCAAATACCAGGACAGTACAAACACCTTCAAATACCAGGACAGTACAGACACCCCCAAAATACAAGGACAGTACAAACACCCCCAAATACCAGGACAGTACAAACACCTTCAAATACCAGGACAGTACAGACACCCCCAAATACCAGGACAGTACAGACACCCCCAAATACCAGGACAGTACAAACACCTTCAAATACGAGGACAGTACAGACACCCCCAAATACCAGGACAGTACAAACATCCCCAAATATCAGGACAGTACCAACACCCCCAAATACCAGGACAGTACAAACACCCCCAAATACCAGGTCAGTACAAACACCCCCAAATACCAGGACAGTATAAACACCTCCAAATACCAGGTCAGTACAAACACCCCCAAATACCAGGACAGTACAAACACCCCAAATACCAGGACAGTACAAACACCTCCAAATACCAGGAGAGTACAAACACCCCAAATACCAGGACAGTACAAACATTCCCCAAATACCAGGACAGTACAAACATTCCCCAAATACCAGGACAGTACAAACACCCCCAAATACCAGGACAGTACAAACACCCCCAAATACCAGGACAGTACAAACATTCCCCAAATACCAGGACAGTACAAACACCTCCAAATACCAGGACAGTACAAACACCCCCAAATACCAGGACAGTACAAACATTCCCCAAATACCAGGACAGTACAGACACCCCCAAATACCAGGACAGTACAAACACCTTCAAATACCAGGACAGTACAGACACCCCCAAAATACAAGGACAGTACAAACACCCCCAAATACCAGGACAGTACAAACACCTTCAAATACCAGGACAGTACAGACACCCCCAAATACCAGGACAGTACAGACACCCCCAAATACCAGGACAGTACAAACACCTTCAAATACGAGGACAGTACAGACACCCCCAAATACCAGGACAGTACAAACATCCCCAAATATCAGGACAGTACCAACACCCCCAAATACCAGGACAGTACAAACACCCCCAAATACCAGGTCAGTACAAACACCCCCAAATACCAGGACAGTATAAACACCTCCAAATACCAGGTCAGTACAAACACCCCCAAATACCAGGACAGTACAAACACCCCAAATACCAGGACAGTACAAACACCCCCAAATACCAGGAGAGTACAAACACCTCCAAATACCAGGAGAGTACAAACACCCCCAAATACCAGGACAGTACAAACTCCCCCAAATACCAGGATAGTACAAACTCCCCCAAATACCAGGACAGTACAAACACCCCCAAATACCAGGACAGTACAAACACCCCCAAATACCAGGACAGTACAAACACCTCCAAATACCAGGACAGTACAAACATTCCCCAAATACCAGGAGAGTACAAACACCCCCAAATACCAGGACAGTACAAACACCCCCAAATACCAGGACAGTACAAACACCCCCAAATACCAGGAGAGTACAAACACCTCCAAATACCAGGACAGTACAAACACCCCCTAATACCAGGACAGTATAAACATTCCCCAAATACCAGGACAGTAAAAACACCTCCAAATAGCAGGACAGTACAAACACCCCCAAATACCAGGACAGTACAAACACCCCCAAATACCAGGACAGTACAAACACCCCCAAATACCAGGACAGTACAAACATCCCCAAATACCAGGACAGTACAAACACCTCCAAATACCAGGACAGTACAAACACCCCCAAATACCAGGAGAGTACAAACACCCCCAAATACCAGGACAGTACCAACATCCCCAAATACCAGGACAGTACCAACACCCCCAAATACCAGGACAGTACAGACACCTCCAAATACCAGGACAGTACAGACACCTCCAAATACCAGGACAGTACAGACACCTCCAAATAGCAGGAGAGTACAAACACCTCCAAATACCAGGACAGTACAAACACCCCCAAATACCAGGACAGTACAAACACCCCCAAATACCAGGACAGTACAAACACCCCCAAATACCAGGAGAGTACAAACACCTCCAAATACCAGGACAGTACAGACACCCCCAAATACCAGGACAGTACAAACACCTCCAAATACCAGGACAGTACAGACACCTCAAAATACCAGGACAGTACAAACACCCCCAAATACCAGGACAGTACAGACACCCCCAAATACCAGGAGAGTACAAACACCTCCAAATACCAGGACAGTACAAACACCCCCAAATACCAGGACAGTACAAACATTCCCCAAATACCAGGACAGTACAAACACCTTCAAATACCAGGACAGTACAGACACCTTCAAATACCAGGACAGTAGAAACACCTCCAAATACCAGGACAGTACAAACACCCCCAAATACCAGGACAGTACAGACACCTCCAAATACCAGGACAGTACAAACACCTCCAAATACCAGGACAGTACAAACACCCCCAAATACCAGGACAGTACAGACACCTCCAAATACCAGGAGAGTACAAACACCTCCAAATACCAGGACAGTACAAACACCCCCAAATACCAGGACAGTACAGACACCCCCAAATACCAGGACAGTACAAACACCCCCAAATACCAGGACAGTACAAACACCTCCAAATACCAGGACAGTACAAACACCCCCAAATACCAGGACAGTACAAACACCCCCAAATACCAGGACAGTACAAACACCTCCAAATACCAGGACAGTATAAACATTCCCCAAATACCAGGACAGTACAAACACCCCCAAATACCAGGAGAGTACAAACACCCCCAAATACCAGGACAGTACAAACACCCCCAAATACCAGGAGAGTACAAACACCTCCAAATACCAGGACAGTACAGACACCCCCAAATACCAGGACAGTACAAACACCTCCAAATACCAGGACAGTACAGACACCTCCAAATACCAGGACAGTACAGACACCTCAAAATACCAGGACAGTACAAACACCCCCAAATACCAGGAGAGTACAAACACCTCCAAATACCAGGACAGTACAAACACCCCCAAATACCAGGACAGTACATACACCCCCAAATACCAGGACAGTACAAACATTCCCCAAATACCAGGACAGTACAAACACCCCCAAATACCAGGAGAGTACAAACACCTCCAAATACCAGGACAGTACAGACACCTCCAAATACAAGGACAGTACAGACACCCCAAAATACCAGGAGAGTACAAACACCTCCAAATACCAGGACAGTACAAACACCCCCAAATACCAGGACAGTACAAACATTCCCCAAATACCAGGACAGTACAAACACCTTCAAATACCAGGACAGTACAGACACCTTCAAATACCAAGACAGTAGAAACACCTCCAAATACCAGGACAGTACAAACACCCCCAAATACCAGGACAGTACAGACACCTCCAAATACCAGGACAGTACAAACACCTCCAAATACCAGGACAGTACAAACACCCCCAAATACCAGTACAGTACAGACACCTCCAAATACCAGGAGAGTACAAACACCTCCAAATACCAGGACAGTACAAACACCCCCAAATACCAGGACAGTACAGACACCCCCAAATACCAGGACAGTACAAACACCCCCAAATACCAGGACAGTACAAACACCTCCAAATACCAGGACAGTACAAACACCCCCAAATACCAGGACAGTACAAACACCCCCAAATACCAGGACAGTACAAACACCTCCAAATACCAGGACAGTACAAACACCCCCAAATACCAGGACAGTACAAACATTCCCCAAATACCAGGACAGTAAAAACACCTCCAAATACCAGGACAGTACAAACACCTCCAAATACCAGGAGAGTACAAACACCTCCAAATACCAGGACAGTACAAACACCTCCAAATACCAGGAGAGTACAAACACCTCCAAATATCAGGACAGTACAAACACCTCCAAATACCAGGACAGTACAGACACCCCCAAATACCAGGACAGTACAAACACCCCCAAATACCAGGACAGTACAAACACCCCCAAATAGCAGGACAGTACAAACACCCCCAAATACCAGGAGAGTACAAACACCTCCAAATACCAGGAGAGTACAAACACCTCCAAATACCAGGACAGTAAAAACACCTCCAAATACCAGGACAGTACAAACACCCCCAAATACCAGGACAGTACAAACATTTCCCAAATACCAGGACAGTAAAAACACCTCCAAATACCAGGACAGTACAAACACCCCCAAATACCAGGACAGTACAAACACCCCCAAATACCAGGACAGTACAAACATCCCCAAATATCAGGACAGTACCAACTCCCCCAAATACCAGGACAGTACAAACACCCCCAAATACCAGGACAGTACAAACACCCCCAAATACCAGGACAGTACAAACACCTTCAAATACCAGGAAAGTACAAACACCCCCAAATACCAGGACAGTACAAACACCCCCAAATACCAGGACAGTACAAACACCTTCAAATACCAGGACAGTACAAACACCTTCAAATACCAGGACAGTACAAACACCCCAAATATCAGGACAGTACAAACACCTTCAAATACCAGGACAGTACAAACACCCCCAAATATCAGGACAGTACCAACACCCCCAAATACCAGGACAGTACAAACACCCCCAAATACCAGGACAGTACAAACACCTTCAAATACCAGGAAAGTACAAACACCCCCAAATACCAGGACAGTACAAACACCCCCAAATACCAGGACAGTACAAACACCCCCAAATACCAGGAGAGTACAAACACCTACAAATACCAGGACAGTACAGACACCCCCAAATACCAGGACAGTACAAACATTTCCCAAATACCCGGACAGTAAAAACACCTCCAAATACCAGGACAGTACAAACACCCCCAAATACCAGGACAGTACAAACACCCCCAAATACCAGGACATTACAAACACCCCCAAATACCAGGACGGTACAAACACCCCCAAATACCAGGACGGTACAAACATCCCCAAATACCAGGAGAGTACAAACACCCCCAAATACCAGGACAGTACAAACATTTCTCAAATACCAGGACAGTAAAAACACCTCCAAATACCAGGACAGTACAAACACCCCCAAATACCAGGACAGTACAAACACCCCCAAATACCAGGACAGTACAAACATCCCCAAATATCAGGACAGTACCAACTCCCCCAAATACCAGGAGAGTACAAACACCTTCAAATACCAGGAAAGTACAAACACCCCCAAATACCAGGACAGTACAAACACCCCCAAATACCAGGACAGTACAAACACCTTCAAATACCAGGACAGTACAAACACCTTCAAATACCAGGACAGTACAAACACCCCCAAATATCAGGACAGTACAAACACCTTCAAATACCAGGACAGTACAAACACCCCCAAATATCAGGACAGTACCAACACCCCCAATTACCAGGACAGTACAAACACCCCCAAATACCAGGACAGTACAAACACCCCCAAATACCAGGACAGTACAAACACCCCCAAATACCAGGAGAGTACAAACACCCCCAAATACCAGGACAGTACAAACACCCCCAAATACCAGGACAATACAAACACCCCCAAATACCAGGAGAGTACAAACACCCCCAAATACCAGGACAGTACAAACACCCCCAAATACCAGGACAGTACAAACACCCCCAAATACCAGGATAGTACAAACACCTCCAAATACCAGGACAGTACAAACACCCCCAAATACCAGGACAGTACAAACACCCCCAAATGACCCCTTTTCGGAAAGTAGGCACCATAAGCTATCTGCTGAGAGGCATATTGAGTCCATGGAAGATTTTTTTTTTCAACAAGTTTCTGGAAAATCACAAAAACATTTTTGTTTTACACAAAATGATTTATTTTTCGCACAAGCCATGGGTATGCAGTAAGGAACAGAAGTATTTGAACACCCTTCGATTTTGAAAGTTCTCCCACTTAGAAATCACGGAGGGGTCTGAAATTCACATTGTAGTTGCATTCCCACTCTGAGAGACAGAATTAAAAAAAAAATTCAGGAAATCACATTGTATGATTTTTTTAATGAATTTATTTATTTTGAACTGCTGAACAGAAGTATTTGAACCCCTGAGAAACAGCAAGAATTCTGGCTCTCAAAGACCTGTTACTGTGCCTTTACAAAGTCCACCTCTACTCCACTCATTAATCTAACTTAGTAGCACCTCTCTGAGCTCTTTAAAGACACCTGTCCACCCCACAGTCAGTCAGATGCAAACTACTACCATGGGCAAGACCAAAGAGCTGTCAAAGAGACACCAGAGACAAAATTGTGGACCTCCACAAGGCTGGAAAGGGCTACGGGGCAATTGCCAAGCAGCTTGGTGAAAATAGATCAACTGTTGGAGCAATTGTTAGAAAATGGAAGAGGCTAAAGACGACTGTCAGTCTCCCTGGGACTGGGGCTCCATGCAAGATGTCCCCTCGTGGGGTATCACTGATGATAAGAAAGGTGAGAAATCAGCCCAGAATTACAAGAGAGGAGCTGGTCAATGACATGAAGAAAGCTGGACCACAGTTTCAAAGGTCACTGTCGGTAGAACACTACACCGTCATAGTTTCAAATCATGCATTGCACGGAAGGTTCCCCTGCTCAAGTCATCACATGTCCAGGCCCGTCTGAAGGTTGCCAATGACCATCTGGATGATCCAGAGGAGGCATGGGAGTCATGTGGTCAGATGAGACCAAAGTAGAACTTTTTGTTTTAAACTTCACTCGTCGTGTTTGGAGGAAAAAGAAGGATGAGTTGCATCCCAAGAACACCATCCCTACTGTGAAGCATGGGGGTGGTAACATCATGCTTTGGGGGTGCTTTTCTGTGAATGGGGCACGACGACTGCACTGTATTAAGGAGAGGATGAATGGGGCCATTTATTGTGGGATTTTCAGCAACAACCTCCTTCCCTCAGTCAGAGCATTGAAGATGGGTCCTGGCTGGGTCTTCCAACATGACAACGACCAGAAGCACACAGCCAGGAGAACCAAGGAGTGGCTCCGTAAGAAGCATATCAAGGTTCTGGAGTGCCTAGCCAGTTTCCACACCTAAATCCAATAGGACATCTTTGGAGGGAGCTGAAACTCCGTGTTGCTCAGCGACAGCCCCGAAGCCTGACAGATCTAGAGGAGATCTGTGTGGAGGAGTCGGCCAAAATCCCTGTTGCATTGCAAACCTGGCCAAGGACTACAGGAAACGTCTGACCTCTGTAATTGCAGACAAAAACTTCTGTACCAAATATTAACACGGATCTTCTCAGGGGTTCAAATACTTCTGCTCAGCCGTGCGAGACAAATACATTCTTTACAAATCATACAATGTGATCTCCTGAATTCTGTCCTCAGAGTGGGAATGCACCTACAATGTGAATTTCAGACCCCTCCATGATTTCTAAGTGGGAGAACTTGCAAAATCGCAGGGTGTTCAAATACTTCTGTTCCTCACTGTATATGGAATTACACCCCAAAATACATTCTGCTACTTCTCCTGAGTATGGGGGTACCACATGTGTGAGACTTTTTGGGAGCCTAGCTACATACAGGAGCCTGAAATCCAATGACCACTTTGAAAGCCTGAAGGTGTGTAACTTCCTCATTTCACTTCCTCACTACCTATCACAGTTTCGGAGGCCCTGAAATGCCAGGATAGCACCAAACCCCCCCAAATGACCCCTTTCTGGAAAGTAGACACCCCAAGGAATTTAAAAAGAGGCATGGTGAGTATTTTGAAGATCTAATTTTTTCTCATAAGGTTTTGAAATATAAAAAAGAATAGAAAAAATATGTTTTTGTTTTTTTTCTTCATTTTCCAAAAACTTGTGGCAACAAATGAGATCTGCAAAATACTCACCATGCTTCTTATCAAATTCCTTGGGGTGTCTACTTTCCAAAAAAGGGGTAATTTGGGGGGGTTAGGTGCTATCCTGGCATTTCAGGGACTCCGAAACTGTGATAGGTAGTCAGGAAGTGTAATGAGGAAATAAAGCCCTTTAAAAGCCTGAAGGTTCTTATTGGATTTTGGGGTCCTGTACTTGGCTAGACTGCCAAAACGTGTCTCACATGTGGTACCCCCATACTCGGGAGAAGTAGCAGAATGTATTTTGGGGAGTAATTCCACATATACCCATGGCATGTGTGAGCAGTAAATCATTTAGGTGACAATTTTGTGTAAAAAAAAAAAAATGTTCTTTGTCATTTTCCAAAAATTTGTGGTAAACAAATTAATTCTTCTATTGATTCAACATGCCTCTCAGCAAATAGTTTGGGGTGTCCACTTTCCAAAAAGGGGTCATTTTGGGGGGTGGGGGCGTTTTATGCCCAGCATTAGAAGTTTATGCCACACATCACTCACTCTTCTAACCACCTGAAGACCAAGCCTTTTCTGACACTTTTTGTTCACATGAAAAAATCTAACTTTTTTGCTAGGAAATTAATTTAAACCCCAAACATTATATATTTTTTAAAGCAGACACCCTAGTGAATAAAATGGTGGGTACTACAAATTTTTATGGCACATAGTACTCGCACAGCGATTTTTCTAAGCAAATTTAAAAAAAAAATACACTTTTTTTACTTTTAATGCACAAAACACAATATATTGGCCAATTATTTGGCAAAATATAGAAGACGATGGTATGCCGAGTAAATAGATACCAAACATGACATGCTTTAAAACTGTGCATGCCTCGTGCAATGGCGACAAACTGCATACATTGTTAATATCTTAATATTTGCACACCTCTGGGACACCATGTCGCACAACCAGGCCACACAATGGGAGACCTCAATGTTTTAGTACTTAAGGGAAATTTCAAATCCATTCAGGAAAGAAAAACCTTTGAACTAAGAATGATAATTCTACTTGACACCAGAGATAACGGCCTGAATGTGGACCTGGGATTCCTCACTCATCATCCAACAGTTTTATGGCTATTAGCTGTAGCTTGACTCCCTCTGTGTGAGTGTAGTATCCCCCCCTCCCCCCTCTGTGTGAGTGTAGTATCCCCCCCCTCCCCCCTCTGTGTGAGTGTAGTATCCCCCCCTCCCCCCTCTGTGTGAGTGTAGTATCCCCCCCCTCCCCCCTCTGTGTGAGTGTAGTATCCCCCCCCCTCCCCCCTCTGTGTGAGTGTAGTATCCCCCCCCCTCCCCCCCTCGCTTTGGCTGTATCTTATCTCTAGCCTCTTTTTTTTTTTTATCTCTTCTAACATTTTGGTAAAACTTTGTGAGTAGTACTGCTTAGACTTGAAGAAGGGGACATTTCCCGAAAGCTTGTCCTCAAAATTGTATGTTAGCGCAAATAAAAAAAGTATCACGGACAGGACTCAATTGTTAATATCCATAGGCAAAGCTTTAATAGCCTTTACAAGCCACCATTTTAGATTTACAGAGGAGGTCGGGTGTTAGAATTACTGCCCTGGATCTGACAGTCACGGCGATACCTCACATGCATGGTGCAACCGCTGTTTACATACCGGCACAGGGTCAAGGCTTGTGCACACAGGTGTGCGCCATGGGAGGTCAAGTTTTTATTTTTTTTTTTAAGTTATTTTTATTTTTTTTATTATTTTTACACTTTACCTTTCATTTTTTTTTTATTACTTTTAATGCTATCACAGAGAATGCAAATATCCCCTATAACTTCAATGGGCATTGTCATATATTCTTTTTTGAGAAATCTGGGGTCTATCAGACTCTGGATCTCTCCTCTGCCCTTACATTATCTAATCAAACCAAGATCGGTGATCAGATGCTTTCCCAATTTACAAATGGCGCTGTTTATATCCTGCAAAACTGAAGTGATGAAATGCTCGGAGCTTCCGATTCTTAGACTATAGAGATGATTGGCACCACTCTGGTTTCCAATCAGCTCTATGGTCAGCCGGCAGAAACATTCTCAGGTATCCGCAATGACACGGGACTGCCCGAGAAGGCTGTGGAAGGCAGCGGGGGAGGGGGGACATCATCTTCCGCTGCTTGTAAAAGCAATCCTGCAGCTAATTAGCCACTAGGATTGCTTTTACATGAAAGCCGTTTGCTGGCTGAAAAAAACAATCCCAGGATGATACCTGCAGCTGTAGCATCATCCTGGTATAAGCATTCAAATCCAGTGATGTACCAGTACATCGTTGGTCCTTGTTGGGTGTATATGCTATGTTCTTTTTTTTTTGTATGCAGCCTGTGGACTGAATGAAAAAAAGAGAAGAAATCTCTGTCAGAAAAAGTGTGTGGTATGCCCACCATTAGAATATACCGCCCTGCATCCACCCACTTCTAATGGTGGGCACACATTAGGTCACGCGGTGCCACATGCGCCAGTTCCAAGATTGTACAAATGTCTAAATAGTGGCATGCTTGAATAAAACTTGTCCACGTATAAGTGGTACTCCATATGGAGAAATGATGACACCAAGTCCCAAACTATCTTGCCACTGCTCCCCATGTAGTCTGGGCATCCGGGGGGCTCCACGTGACTATCTTTTCCCTCGTAAATCTGAAACTTATAAGTATAGCCTGTTGCCCTCTCACAGGTCTTCTACATCTTGACCCCATATCTGGCACGCTTGTTGGGGAGAAATTGTTTGAATGGAAGGTGGCCAGAAAAATTAATGAGGGACTCATCAACGCAGATGTTTTGCTGGGGAGTATAGACATCTGCAAATTTTTGGTTAACGTGATTTACGAGGGGCTGAATTTTGTGGAGCCGGTCAAATTCAGGGTCATCCCGAGGATGACAGAGTGTATTGTCATTGAAATGCATAAAACACAATATACTCTGGGGAGTGCGCATGCGCGGCCGGCGGGACGGACATGTCCCCGTGAGGCTCCGTCTCCCCGTCGGGTGACGGCGCTCTACAGCAGCGGGTCCCGGCCCGCAATCACTCAAGGGGGATCCGATCCCCATGGCAACCACCCCGGGTCCTGATCCGCCCGGGTCTGAGGGGGATCCTCAGCTTCAGGTCGGAGAAATCCGACAGGGGACTTGGTCTCCACTGTGAGCCGCCATAAGCCCGCCCACCGCTACACACAGCATACCGCGGCTGCGGTGAAGAAGGAGAGAGCAGGGGGGGCTGAGCATAGTATAACAGCCCCCCCTTAGCAAACAGCAAAATGGTCAAAGGGGCACCCCGACATCAGGTCCCCCCATCGACCAAAACTATTAAAGAGGCCTTGGCAAAGGCCTCCACAAAGATGGCCGCCGCTCCAACACGTGGAAGCAAGCAAGCAGCAGGGGCATATGCAGCCCTGCAGGATCCGCAGCCCAGCCATCCCTGCACGTCTGAGGGTGAGTCCGACAATGAGACAGATGTCCCTGCACAAGCCATGATGCCTGACCTTACATCCCCAGACCTGTTGTCACGATTTGAAAAAATGCTACACAAAGCTTTGAAGCAAACCTCGGACCGCATTACTGCCACGCTATCTAGGGAAATCCGTAAGCTAGGACAGTGCACTGCGGACCTAGAACAGAGCGTAGATGGTCTTGACGCTTCGCTTCAGACGCTTACGGATGACCTCGATCTTCTGCGCGACGAGAACGCAACATTATTAACACGACTGGAGGACTTTGAAAACCGAGCACGGCGTTCAAACCTGCGTATCCGTGGCCTTCCGGAAACGATTGTTGATGTCCAATCAACGATAACAGCTCTGTTCAAAGAGCTCGCTCCAGCTATCCCAATTGACAGATTAGAATTGGATAGAGTTTACAGGGCGTTAGCACCAAGACGCACGGATGGTCCACCACGCGATATTATAGCCAAGCTCCACTTTTTCCGCACCAGGGAGCAACTCCTGCAGGCTGCCCGTAACGCAGAATCTCTTCAGTTCCAAGGTCATACCTACCAATTGTTCCAAGATTTATGCCCCACAACTATCTCCAAGCGCAGGGCAATGAAACCCCACCTACAAGTACTCCAACACCACGCTATACAATATAGGTGGAGCTTCCCCTTCGCAGTGCGATTCTGATACCAGTCCAGAGATTACACCTGCAAGACTCCAGAGGACCTTTTAGACACCCTACGGATCCTGCAACTACATTCCCCAGCGACGCCTTCAGAAAGCGCCAAGCGGAGGTCCACATCTTGCTCACCGCGGAAGTCCCTCCCCACACGTGCAGTTGAAGGTCAACTCCATTTCCACAAGCGGGGACGTTTTTCGTCTCCGGGCCTACCTTCGCAAGATACCATGGACTGAACAATATTCCATGTTTATTTTTCTTTCTCCTGTTTTCGCCACATGCATTGTAAGGTGTACTCGTTTGGTTATCACCATGGCGGTTACCACTGTAGTTATCCACTTTTCCTCTACCTGTTAAATTTTGGTTGCCCCAATATCTGGGGATTGTTCTACACCCCCCTCCTGAGCTCCACTGTAGTTTATGTTTGGGATCCTGGGTTCTGGCGGCATGAGATACCATACCCTTACACCGACGTTATCCAACTAGCACTACCAGTGCCGCCTGAGTCTAGAATCCCTGATTTTCCTGAATGTTCTTTTTATGCACCAGCTTTTTTTTTTCTATCGGGACCTAGCCACCATTTATTAAATACGCAGCTGTCACCCTCACGGTCCGCGTACCTGCACATTCCACCCTAGCCCCTGTGTTATTGGTTATTTATTAACACTTGGGCTATTGTTGTTCCCTGGCCAACCCTGATTCAGGGTGTCCTTAGGGAACCCACCTTTTAGGCCACGAATGGCCTTCTACACCCCTTTTCACCTGTTACCTTTCTCATACCGTACCCCTCCTCCTTCCTTCCAACATGACTCCATGACTTCGCACAACACGCTTCGTAACGCTCTCATCCCCTGCAGTAAGCGTCAGGCTACACCCCGAGTGGGAGTGCCACGATATACAAACCGCTTTGCACTTTATCCATGGGCTTGTTAAATATCCTCACCCTGAATGTACAGGGTCTCAATATTCCACAGAAACGGAATAAGGCTTTCCGAACCTTTGCTACACTTAAAGCCCACGTGGTCTGTCTACAGGAAACGCATTTCACTCCCAACTCCACTCCTAAGTTTTTTGGTCCTCGATATACTCAGGTCTATACAGCTTCTGCCACCTCCAAGCGCAGGGGGGTACTGATAGCCTTCCACCACACAACACCTTTCACGCTATGCACCGAAATCAAAGACCCGGAGGGTCGTTACCTCATATTAGTAGGGCAACTCCTGGACACAGATGTTACCATTGTAGTATATTACGCCCCAAACCAAGACCCCTTACCATTCCTCTCCCACTTACTCTCGGTTATAGATCACCATAAGCGCGGAACTCTAATTGTTAGCGGAGACTCTAACAGTGTAATATATCCCTTTCTTGACAAATCTCCTCAACCATCCCCCATCCCTGCCTCTAAACAGACCTTCCAAGCTATACTACATCGTTATTCTTTGATAGACACATGGCGGGAACTCAACCCAACTAAACGCCAATACACCTTTTATTCTCATCCTCACCAGTCATTCTCCAGGATAGACCATATTTTCATTACTATCGCCTCCTCCCCTCGGCTTCTGGCCTCTGAAATAATTCCAATCCCTTGGACTGACCATTGCGCCGTATTCACGGCTATGGCCTCGTTAGCCCCAGCTCCCACCGAATCCTCTTGTATCATTAACGATAACCTGCTTGCAAACCCAGCTCCCTGTTTAGAAATTGAAGCAGCCCTAAAAGACTATTTCACTCTTAACCAGTCTCCTGGTATATCCCCTCTCCTGTTATGGGAAGCGCATAAACCGGTATTAAGAGGGTTCTGTATTAGTAAAGCATCCTTTTTAAATAAAACCAAAAGACAACAACGTCTCTTACTGGAGCAAACCTACGATCGTTCCCATCAAACTTTTCAGGCGGCTGCTACGCCCGACAATCGTGAAGCCTTGGAGCGATCTAGATTGGCTCTAGATCTTTTTCTCACAGATCAAGCGGAACTCTCTCTCCGTAGATCTAGACATAAATATTATACTAGGGCAAATAAACCCAATACACTCCTGGCCCTCTCACTTCGTAGGCTCGACCAACTCACTAAACCTATCCGGATTCGCTCCTCCTCTGGCAACCTCACTAGTAACCCAGAACATATTCTACAGACTTTCCATAAACATCTGTCACAGCTTTACTCTTCTTCCACGCCTTTTGACCCCGCACAAGCTGACACCCTTCTAACTTCCATTTCCCTCCCGAAACTCTCAGAGTGCCAGTTAGCGGCGCTTGAGCGACCTATCTCCCCTGCCAAAACCTTAGACGCTATTAAAAATCTAAAATTACGGAAACGCCCAGGACCGGATGGCTTCTCAGCCACTTATTATAGGAAATTTGCTCACCTCCTCACTCCCATCCTTACTAATGCTTTTAACGATTTATTATCTGGCCAAACCTTTAACCACAAAACAGTGCAAGCGAACATTTCAATGATCCCAAAGCCGAACTCTGATGACACGCAGTGGTCCAATTACAGGCCAATATCTCTTCTTAATATTGACATCAAATTGTTAGCAAAAATCCTATCTTCACGTCTTAACTTGTGTATTGGCTCTCTAATTCATAACGACCAAGTGGGCTTTATCCCAACTAGACAAGCAGGAGATAACATCAGGCGTGCATCTCTTCTAGCAAACTTAGCCAGGTCTCGTAATATCCCTACCTGTTTCCTCTCCCTAGATATCCGGAAAGCATTTGACAAAGTCTCATGGCCATACCTCAACTATATTTTACATCGTTGGGGTTTTGGCCCACACTTCTTAACCTGGATCTTTTTGTTGTATCGAGAACCTTCGGCCAGAATCAGGTATCTGGGGCACAGATCAGCTCAGTTCCCAATTTCCAGAGGCACGAGACAGGGCTGTCCTCTGTCCCCCCTGCTCTTTGCCCTGGCTATAGAGCCCCTGGCCCTCTTAATCAGAGCTAACCCGGATGTTAAGGGACTCGAAATAGGGGGCACGCATCATAAATTATGTCTCTTTGCAGATGTTGTCTTGCTCTTTCTTACATCCCCATTAACTTCCTCCCCTTCTTTACTTCGGCTCCTTGAGACATTTGGCGCGCTTTCGGGCCTAATAGTAAACCCTAATAAGTCGACAGCACTCAACATTTCCCTCTCCCCTTTAGAGTTGTCGCACTTGCAGCAGATTTTACCATTCCCTTGGTCACAGCGTCATATCCCTTTCCTGGGTATCAAACTGACTCCTAGATTATCAGACCTTTACGCAGCTAACTATCTTCCGATGCTAAACCACCTCTCAACCCTTCTGACCAAATGGTCTTCCCTTCCCCTCGCATGGCTCGGCAGAATAGCAGGTATCAAGATGTCAATCCTCCCAAAAATTCTATATCTGTTTAGAGTCCTCCCTGTCCCAGTACCTCCTCACTACCTCCGCACACTGCAGCGTCGCATCTTTTCCTATGTATGGGGCAATACTCGTCCTCGTATACCTCGCTCCACCCTCTATCGCCCTAAGCTCAGTGGAGGTCTAGGCCTACCTGACATTAACAAATATTATCAGGCAGCGCATTTAGCCCAGTTGCCTAAATACCATGCAACTTTTGAAATCCCTCAATGGGTTGCGCTTGAATCGATAGAATGTGACCCTTTATCTACCGCAAACTTACTCTGGTTGAGGCCGACGGATCGCCGCTCTATAATCAATCCCATCACTTCTCACTTTCTATCCTTATGGGACAAACTGAAAACCCGTTATCTTCTCCAATCACCACACAATCCTATGCTCTCGTTCCTGCGAAATCCAGCTTTCCCCCCAGCTTGGCAGGCACCCCTTTTATTTAAAGCCTGGTCCTCTGCTAATTTACTCCGTACACATCATTTCCTACAGAGGAAAAAGTTTAAATTCTTTGCCTCGCTGCGGGAAACGCATAGCCTCCCAGCCTCCGAGATATTCCGATACTTGCAGCTACAACACTTTTACGCTCCCTATACCACAATAACCAATCGGCCAGACACCATGTCTTCCTTTGAACGAGCGTGCTACAAAGACCCTCATAGGCGTGGGCTTATTTCCTGCTTATATTCACTTCTCACTACTTCGGTTACCACGTCCCCCCCTTTGTATACCCATAAGTGGGAAGTGGATATGGGAAAGACATTCGACCCGTCTGAATGGGACCGCATTTGGGCCAACACAAAATCATCCTCACAGAACATTGTAGCACTGGAAACAAATTATAAAGTCTTAACCCGATGGTACTTAGTCCCGGTGAGAATAGCAAAATTTACCCCTAATTACTCACCCAACTGTTTTAGAGGCTGTACGGACCCAGGAACGCATTACCATATGTGGTGGGACTGTCCAATAGCCTGATCCTTTTGGGGTGAAATCTTCACCATGATCTCTACACTTAGCACAACCACCCTACAACCTGACCCATCAATAGCCCTACTCAATCAATGCCCCCCTGGCATCTCCAACTCGCAATTTAGGCTCATCATGCAAGTTACAACGGCGGCTAAGCAGGTTATAGCAAAATCCTGGAAATCCCCCACCCTGAGTATTGCGGCCGTCAAAACTAGAATAACACAAGCCATGATACATGCAAAGGTGGAAGCCACAATTCTTGACACGATTCCTAAATTCTTACGCATATGGAGCCCCTGGGTAGAGCGCTTTCTCCTCCCTAACTTTGACAAATCACTCCTTCTCCCCTGATTTGTATACAATGCGCTTTGGATATACTCAATAGCCCTTTGTACGTAGCACGCAGGGGTGGTTGTAAACTCGCTGAACGTTCATGGAGTCATGGTTGTTGTTCCACTTTCCCTCTCCCCCCTTCCACCCCGGTTTGACCCCCCCTTCAAATTCCCCCTATTTCTTTAATGCACTCGGGAGACATTACCGTGATTGGCGGGAACAATACTGTTTGTTATTGTCAACCTGTATCTACCTGTTTATGCTAGTAACATATAGACATTTGTATTGTGAATCTCATTCATTTTTTTATATATATATATTCTATTGCCACTTCCATGTCCATTATACTCTAACAATGTCTCCTTGCTTGTTCCACTCTGCTTTATTGTTAATAAAAATAGTTTGAACAAGAAAATGAAGTCAGCTTAAAATGTGAACTTACTGAGCTCCCATCATCTTTACCTAATATTAAAAATGATTTTAGAATGCCCAAAGCAAATTGTATTTATTGATATAGCAGGATACATCTACATACAATATAATTAAAAGTGACCCTGACACTATATAAATCACAATCAGCTTACAGAAGAACGTTTAATATCTATCTTCATGGAAGGTGGTGAGTGAAATCTTCCCTCTCTTGAACAGTGATTGGCTCTGGTATCTGACACTTTAGGAAGTTTTGGATTCCCCCCCCCCCCCTCTGGTCTCTGTAGTTTCTCCTCACTAAGTGATTACATTGTTCTGTAGTGATGTAATGTTCGATGGGAGGAACCACTACACCCAGTAGGGGACAAGGTTTCCAACAAATCCAAAGTGTCTGATACCAACGGTGTCCAGAGCAAAAATTAAATGCACCATCCACCAGAGAAATAAGTATGAAATGTTTTTCTATACAATGTTCATTCTCAATACACTAGCAAAATACTACAATGAACACTAATAGAGATAATGCCATAACTACAGGTAGCCCAGTGTTGCTCCATACATATCAGCGGATAACTGTCTTTGTATTCAGGTCAGGTCTGAGCAGAATTATGTAACATTTTGGGAAGAATATACAGCCAAGAAGTCCAGAACTTGATGCTATTATAGCAAAGACCTCCACAGCCACCATGTATTTCCCTCTGGTGCTCAGATAGGCCGGGATCATGGCAATCCAGACACTGCAGAACACCAGCATGCTGAAGGTGATGTACTTGGCCTCATTAAAACTGTCCGGTAATGTCCTGGCCATAAAAGCGATAATGAAGCTCACAGCTGCCAGAAGCCCCATATATCCCAGGACAGAGTAGAAGCCGATAACTGAACCCTCATTACACTGAATGATGATCTTCCCCTGATAAGAGTGAGTGTCTCTATCCTGGAAGGGGGGAGAAATAGACAACCAAGTGACACAGATTATGACTTGGACCAGTGAGAAGACACAAATGATACAATTGGGCAGTTTGGCTCCCATCCATTTCCTCCAGGGACTCCCAGGTTTGGTGGCCTTAAAGGCAATACACACCATGATACTTTTGGCAAGTAGAGAAGAGACGGCAACTGAGAAGATGACACCAAAAGAGGTGACACGCAGCATGCAGGTCACATCTACTGGATGGCCAAGGAACAAGAAGACACAGAGGAAGCTCAGCATGATGGAGACCAGGAGAAGATAGCTCAGGTTCCGGTTATTGGCTTTAACAATGGGGGTGTCCCGGTAATGTATAAATATCCCCAATATTAAACCAGTCAGAAGGCAACAGAGGATGGAGACGGCTGAAAATACGGCAACAATGGTGTCACCAGTGTAGGAGAGAAATTCCACCACTCTTGGAACACACCGATCCTTCTTCTCATTTGGCCAGTCATCATCAGGACATTTCATGCAGTTTTCACTGTCTGCAGAAAGAACAATACAAACACAATGAGCATCGGGGTCAGAGCTTGTGAGGAAATGAACTGTCTTGTGTTGTCTCACAGCTAGCAATGGGATTTCCATCAGTTAATTGTGGGAGATAGATAGATAGATAGATAGATAGATAGATAGATAATAGATAGATAGATAGATAGATAGATAGATAGATAGATAGATAGATAAATAGATAGATAAATAGATAGATAGATAGATAGATAGATAGATAGATAGATAGATGGATGATAGATAAATAGATAGATAGATAGATAGATAGATAGATAGATAGATAATAGATAGATAGATAGATAGATAGATAGATAGATAGATAGAGAGATAGAGAGATAGATAGATAGATAGATAGATAGATAGATAGATAGATAGATAATAGATAGATAGATAGATAGACAGATAGATAATAGATAGATAGATAGATAGATAGATAGATAGATAGATAATAGATAGATAATAGATAGATAATAGATAGATAGATAATAGATAGATAATAGATAGATAGATAGATAGATAATAGATAGATAGATAGATAGATAGATAGATAGATAGATAGATAATAGATAGATAGATAGATAGATAGATAGATAGATAGATAGATAGATAATAGATAGATAGATAGATAGATAGATAGATAGATAATAGATAGATAGATAGATAGATAGATAGATAGATAGATAGATAGACAGATAATAGATAGATAGATAGATAGATAGATAGATAGATAGATAGATAATAGATAGATAGATAGATGATAGATAGATAGATAGATAGATAGATAGATAGATAGATAGATAGATAATAGATAGATAGATAGATAATAGATAGATAGATAGATAGATAGATAGATAGATAGATAGATAGATAATAGATAGATAGATAGATAGATAGATAGATAGATAGATAATAGATAGATAATAGATAGATAGATAGATAGATAGATAGATAGATAGATAGATAGATAGATAGATAGATAAATAGATAGATAAATAGATAGATAGATAGATAGATAGATAGATAGATAGATGGATGATAGATAAATAGATAGATAGATAGATAGATAGATAGATAATAGATAGATAATAGATAGATAGATAGATAGATAGATAATAGATAGATAATAGATAGATAGATAGATAGATAGATAGATAGATAGATAGATAATAGATAGATAGATAATAGATAGATAGATAGATAGATAATAGATAGATAGATAGATAATAGATAGATAGATAGATAGATAGATAGATAGATAGATAGATAATAGATAGATAGATAATAGATAGATAGATAGATAGATAGATAATAGATAGATAGATAATAGATAGATAGATAGATAATAGATAGATAATAGATAGATAGATAGATAATAGATAGATAGATAATAGATAGATAGATAATAGATAATAGATAGATAATAGATAGATAGATAGATAGATAGATAGATAGATAGATAGATAGATAGATAGATAATAGATAGATAGATAACACTGTTCAACAGGTAAAAAGTTTTGGGCATAAAATTAGCTAATCTTACATAATTTTGGGGTGCTGAAAACGAAAATGACCCTAAAAAATGTTGATTGGCTCTAGTTTCCATGATATATTCACCCATCTAATGACGTAAGCCATTCAAAATTATGATGCAACTTCAGCTGCATATTGCGCAATTGATACTGGTGACCAATAGAAAATGTCATGTATACTGAGATGATGCAATATTAGCCTTTAATTGCATCACTTCACTGCATAAAAGCTGCAGTATCTGTAGCTGATTGGAGTTCGTCTTTACATTTCGTTTTATGCTTCTATAGGCTACTCAGTAATGCCTCGAACTTGTGTGAATAAAGCAGATAATTTCTGCTATATCTGCGGTGAAATAACTTTTATCTCACAAAAAAGGAGGATAACAGGAATGATTAAGAAAGCCTACAACTTGTATTTTGGCTGCAAGATAGGAGACCAGGACAAGAGCTGGGCACCACATATATGCTGCAATTCTTGTGGGACGGCTCTGGAGCAATGGTTGAATGGAAAAAAGGCATCTATGCCTTTCGCTGTGCCAATGATTTGGAGAGAGCCAACAGATCATGTTAGTAATTGTTACTTTTGTATGGTGCCTCCAACAAAAGGGCTAAATAAGAAGAAAAAGTTATCTGTGCGCAATCCAAATATTCCATCGGCAATACGTCCAGTTCCTCATGGAGAGGGGCTACCAATTCCTAAAGCACCAGAATCCTTCGTGGTTGAGTCAAGTGAGGAAGAACCTGAAGCGTGTAGTCATCAACCGTCAACCTCACATGACCCAGACTTTCTTCCATCCACACCCACTGAACCACACCTCATTACACAAGTGGAATTGAGCGATCTTATCAGAGACCTGGATCTTCTGAAGAACAAGTCAGAGCTTTTGGGGTCAAGACTACAACAGTGGAATCTCCTAGCAAGTGATGTTCGTACGTCTTTCTACCGTCATCGTCAGAAAGATCTGATCCCATTCTTCGTCCAGGAAGGTGATATTGCTGTATGTAACAATGTTCATGGTTTAATCTCAGCCATCGGCGTATGCTATGATCCCGATGAGTGGAGGCTGTTCATTGATGCTTCAAAGGCGAGTCTTAAAGCTGTTTTGCTCCATAATGGCAATCAGCTGCCGTCAGTTCCAGTTGCTTACGCAGTTTCAATGAAAGAAACGTATGAAAACTTGAAAGAGCTTTTAAGGTGCATCAACTATGATGAACATCAATGGTCGATTTGTGGTGACCTGAAGGTGATTGCTATCCTACTTGGACTTCAAGGTGGATATACTAAGTACTGCTGCTTCCTCTGTGAGTGGGACAGTCGTGCGAGAGAAATGCACTATGCCAAAAGAGACTGGCCATTACGCCAGTCATTGCAGCCTGGAGAAAAAAATGTTAACTATCCAGCACTTGTAGACAGCAATAAGATCTTATTACCTCCATTACACATCAAGTTGGGATTAATGAAAAACTTTGTTAAGGCAATGGACAAGAATAAAGCAGGTTTCAAGTACCTGATTAGCAAATTTCCAGCACTTAGTGCTGCAAAAATAAATGAAGGAGTCTTTGTTGGGCCACAGATTCGTAAACTTATTCATGATGATGAGTTTGTTTCTCTGTTGCGTGGAAAGGAAAAGGCTGCCTGGACAGCATTTGTATCAGTGACATCAAATTTTCTTGGAAACAATAAAACACCAGACTACAAGAAAGTGGTAGAAAAACTCATCCAGACTTACAGAAATCTGGGTTGCAACATGTCTCTAAAAATTCATTTTCTACATTCGCATCTGGATTTTTTCCCACCAAACTGTGGAGCAGTGAGTGATGAACACGGAGAGCCCTTCCATCAAGACATTGCAGCTATGGAAAGAAGATATCAAGGTAAATGGAGCCCATCAATGCTTGCTGACTATTGCTGGACAGTTGTAAGAGATAGCCCTTTCCTCGAATACAAGAGAAAAGCCAAGAGAAGCAAAACCGACACAAACTGAAGACAAAACTAGTGAGAAACCTAAGTATTAAAATGATTCAACTTGGCTTATGGCTATAATTTTTCTTGGTAATCCTATGCAATATATTCTGCCATTTAGGCTGTTATGTAGTCATATCACTTGCTTTATATTTGTGGAAAGACATCTATCTATATAATTATTGTGCATTATGTAGTCATTACGCCTATGGTAGAAAACTTTCCGTTTACAGAAAAACTAGAGCCAATTGACAAATTTAATTGTTATATTTGAACTCAGAATGTGAAATTCATTAAGAAATGGATCCTTTTGTTTCCAAAACTGGCAAAAAATAAACATTTGTTGAACAGTGTAATAGATAGATAGATAGATAGATAGAAAGATAGATAGATAGATAATAGATAGATAGATAGATAGATAGATAGATAGATAATAGATAGATAGATAGATAGATAATAGATAGATAGATAGATAGATAGATAGATAGATAGATAGATAGATAGATAATAGATAGATAGATAGATAGATAGATAGATAGATAATAGATAGATAGATAGATAGATAATAGATAGATAATAGATAGATAGATAATAGATAATAGATAGATAGATAGATAATAGATAGATAGATAATAGATAGATAGATAGATAGATAGATAGATAGATAATAGATAGATAGATAATAGATAGATAGATAGATAGATAGATAGATAGATAGATAATAGATAGATAGATAGATAGATAGATAGATAGATAATAGATAGATAATAGATAGATAGATAATAGATAATAGATAGATAGATAGATAGATAGATAGATAGATAGATAGATAGATAATAGATAGATAGATAATAGATAGATAGATAGATAGATAGATAGATAGATAATAGATAGATAGATAGATAGATAGATAGATAGATAGATAGATAGATAATAGATAGATAGATAGATAGATAGATAGATAGATAATAGATAGATAGATAATAGATAGATAGATAGATAGATAGATAGATAGATAATAGATAGATAGATAGATAAATAGATAGATAGATAGATAGATAGATAGATAGATAGATAATAGATAGATAGATAATAGATAGATAGATAATAGATAGATAGATAATAGATAGATAGATAGATAATAGATAGATAGATAGATAATAGATAGATAGATAATAGATAGATAGATAGATAGATAGATAGATAGATAGATAGATAATAGATAGATAGATAGATAGATAGATAGATAGATAGATAGATAGATAGATAGATGGATGGATAGATAGATAGATAGATAATAGATAGATAGATAATAGATAGATAATAGATAATAGATAGATAATAGATAGATAATAGATAATAGATAGATAATAGATAATAGATAGATAATAGATAGATAGATAGATAATAGATAGATAATAGATAGATAGATAATAGATAGATAGATAATAGATAGATAGATAATAGATAGATAGATAATAGATAATAGATAGATAATAGATAATAGATAGATAATAGATAGATAGATAGATAGATATCACGCAGTTGAACTCCTATGTGTAGAGGCTGCACATTATGTACATTATTATGTGCTTAAAAAAACACGAAAAGAAAAAAAAAAGATATGTAAAATAAATAGGCAAAAAGTGACAATGGGGAATTTCAATTTAATTGTCTGAAAACCCTGAAAATGAACATCTCTTTTTTCCTACCGTTTAGCCCGTTAAATATACCATTGTAAACATTTTGTTTTAATAATGAATGCAAATAAAAAAAAATAATAGCTGTTGATTATGTCAGAAATTCAGAGCTGTCCTGTTATTATTATACAGGATTTATGGCGCCCACAGATTGCACAGATCTTTATATTATAAAGGGAGACAATACAGTTACAATGCAATACAAACTAGAGTATTAAGAGGGCCCGGCACATAAGAGCTCACAATCTAATAGGGTCAGGCAAGTGGTACAAAGGGTTATAACTGTGGGGGTAGAGCTGATGGAAGTGATAAATGTGTGATTGGAGTCGTATAGTTACATAGTTACATAATTAGTCCGGCTGAAAAAAGTCCATCCAATTCAACCATAGAAAAAAAAAAAAGAAAAAGTTATAATCCTACACCCACAGTTGATCCAGAGGAAGGCAAAAAAAACCCAGCAAAGCACGACCCAATTTGCTCCTGTAGGGGAAAAAATTCCTTCCTGATCCCCCGAGAGGCAATCGGATATTCCCTGGATCAACTTTCCTTGTAAATGTTCTATCCAGTTATATTCTGTGTATCCAAGAAAGAATCCAGAACTTTCCTACAGCAATCCACTGAGCTGGCCACAACCAACTCTGGAGGGAGTCTATTCCACATTCTCACAGCTCTCACTGTGAAGAAACCTTTCCGTGTTTGGAGATGACATTTCTTTTGCTCCAGATGTAAAGAGCGCCCCCTTGTCCTCTGTGATGACCTCAGGGGGGATAACTACACCGAGTTCACTATATGAACCACTGATGTATTTATAGATGGAGATCATATCCCCCCCTTATGTATTATACATGGAGATCATATCCCCCCTTATGTATTATACATGGAGATCATATCCCCCCCTTATGTATTATACGTGGAGATCATATCCCCCTTATGTATTATACATGGAGATCATATCCCCCCCTTATGTATTATACATGGAGATCATATCCCCCCTTATGTATTATACATGGAGATCATAACTCCCCTTATGTATTATACATGGAGATCATATCCCCCCCTTATGTATTATACATGGAGATCATATCCCCCCCTTATGTATTATACATGAGGATCATATCCCCCCCTTATGTATTATACATGGAGATCATATCCCCCCTTATGTATTATACATGGAGATCATATCCCCCTTATGTATTATATATGGAGATCATATCCCCCCTTATGTATTATACATGGAGATCATATCCCCCTTATGTATTATACATGGAGATCATACCCCCCCTTATGTATTATACATGGAGATCATATCCCCTCTTATGTATTATACATGAAGATCATATCCCCCCTTATGTATTATACATGGAGATCATATCCCCCTTATGTATTATACATGGAGATCATATCCCCCCTTATGTATTATACATGGTGATCATATCCCCCCTTATGTATTATGCATGGAGATCATATCCCCCTTATGTATTATACATGGAGATCATATCCCCCTTATGTATTATATGTGGAGATTATATCCCCCTTATGTATTATACATGGAGATCATAACTCCCCTTATGTATTATACATGGAGATCATATCCCCTCTTATGTATTATACATGGTGATCATATCCCCCCTTATGTATTATACATGGAGATCATATCCCCCCTTATGTATTATACATGGAGATCATATCCCCCTTATGTATTATATGTGGAGATTATATCCCCCCTTATGTATTATACATGGAGATCATATCCCCCCTTATGTATTATACATGGAGATCATATCCCCCCTTATGTATTATACATGGAGATCATAACTCCCCTTATGTATTATACATGGAGATCATATCCCCCTTATGTATTATACATGGAGATCATATCCCCCTTATGTATTATATGTGGAGATTATATCCCCCTTATGTATTATACATGGAGATCATAACTCCCCTTATGTATTATACATGGAGATCATATCCCCTCTTATGTATTATACATGGTGATCATATCCCCCCTTATGTATTATACATGGAGATCATATCCCCCCTTATGTATTATACATGGAGATCATAACTCCCCTTATGTATTATACATGGAGATCATATCCCCCTTATGTATTATACATGGAGATCATATCCCCCTTATGTATTATATGTGGAGATTATATCCCCCCTTATGTATTATACATGGAGATCATATCCTCCCTTATGTATTATACATGGAGATCATATCCCCCCTTATGTATTATACATGGTGATCATATCCCCCTTATGTATTATACATGGAGATCATAACTCCCCTTATGTATTATACATGGAGATCATATCCCCCTTATGTATTATACATGGAGATCATATCCCCCTTATGTATTATACATGGAGATCATATCCCCCTTATGTATTATACATGGAGATCATATCCCCCCCTTATGTATTATACATGGAGATCATATCCCCCTTATGTATTATGCATGGAGATCATATCTCCCCTTATGTATTATACATGGAGATCATATCCCCCCTTATGTAGTATACATGGAGATCATATCCCCCCTTATGTATTATACATGGTGATCATATCCTCCCTTATGTATTATACATGGAGATCATATCCTCCCTTATGTATTATACATGGAGATCATATCCCCCCTTATGTATTATACATGGAGATCATATCCTCCCTTATGTATTATACATGGAGATCATATCCTCCCTTATGTATTATACATGGAGATCATATCCCCCCCTTATGTATTATACATGGTGATCATATCCCCCCGTATGTATTATACCTGGAGATCATATCCCCCCTATGTATTATACATGGAGATCATATCCCCCCTTATGTATTATACATGGAGATTATATCCCCCCCCTTATGTATTATACATGGAGATCATATCCCCCTTATGTATTATACATGGAGATCATATCCCCCTTATGTATTATACATGGTGATCATATCCCCCCTTATGTATTATACATGGAGATCATATCCCCCCTTATGTATTATACATGGTGATCATATCCCCCTTATGTATTATACATGGAGATCATATCCCCCCTTATGTATTATACATGGAGATCATATCCCCCCTTATGTATTATACATGGAGATCATATCCCCCCTTATGTATTATACATGGAGATCATATCCCCCCTTATGTATTATACATGGTGATCATATCCCCCTTATGTGTTATACATGGAGATCATATCCCCCCTTATGTATTATGCATGGAGATCATATCCCCCCTTATGTATTATACATGGAGATCATATCCCCCTTATGTATTATACATGGAGATCATATCCCCCTTATGTATTATACATGGAGATCATTTCCCCCCTTATGTATTATACATGGAGATCATATCCCCCCCTTATGTATTATACATGGAGATCATATCCCCCCTTATGTATTATACATGGTGATCATATCCCCCTTATGTGTTATACATGGAGATCATATCCCTCCCTATGTATTATACATGGAGATCATATCCCCCCTTATGTATTATACATGGAGATCATATCCCCCCTTATGTATTATACATGGTGATCATATCCCCCTTATGTGTTATACATGGAGATCATATCCCCCCTTATGTATTATACATGGAGATCATATCCCCCTTATGTATTATACATGGGGATCATATCCCCCCTTATGTATTATACATGGAGATCATATCCCCCTTATGTATTATACATGGAGATCATATCCCCCCTTATGTATTATACATGGAGATCATATCCCCCCTTATGTATTATACATGGGGATCATATCCCCCCTTATGTATTATACATGGAGATCATATCCCCCTTATGTATTATACATGGAGATCATATCCCCCCTTATGTATTATACATGGAGATCATATCCCCCTTATGTATTATACATGGAGATCATATCCCCCCTTATGTATTATACATGGAGATCATATCCCTCCCTATGTATTATACATGGAGATCATATCCCCCTTATGTATTATACATGGAGATCATATCCCCCCTTATGTATTATACATGGAGATCATATCCCCCCTTATGTATTATACATGGAGATCATATCCCCCCTTATGTATTATACATGGAGATCATATCCCCCCTTATGTATTATACAGGGAGATCATATCCCCCTTATGTATTATACATGGAGATCATATCCCCCCATTATGTATTATACATGGAGATCATATCCCCCCCTTATGTATTATACATGGAGATCATATCCCCCCTTATGTATTATACATGGAGATCATATCCCCCCTTAATCTCCTCTTTTAAGTAGAGGATACATTCAATTCCTCTAATCTTTCCTCGTAGCTGAGCTCCTCCATGTCTTGTATCAGTTTGGTTTCCATTCGCTTTTTTTTTCCTCCAGTTCCCCAATGTTCTTTTTGTTAATTGGTGCCCAAAACTGAACTGCATATTCTAGTTGAGGTTTTAATAATGATAATAATACAAGAGAGGATTTTGCTCGCTTTAGAACCCGCAGTTTGCATTCCATTATTAAGCTTGTGATCTACCAGAACCCCTAAATCCTTCTCCACCATTGACCCCCCAGTTGTACCCCCCCAGTATGTATGATGCATATTCTTATCCCCCAAGTGCAGAACCTTACATTTATCAACAGTAAACCTCATTGGCCCCATAGTCCCCCAATTACACAGAGCATTGAGGTCGGCTTGTAAGTTGGAGACATCCTGTAAGGACGTTATTCCCGGCACAGCTTGGTGTCATCTGCAAACACTGAAATGGGATTTATAATCCCAAATCCTATATTGTTTATAAATATATTAAAAAGTAAGGGTCCCAACACTGAACCTTGGGGTACACCACTAATAACACTGAACCTTGGGGGACCCCACTAATAACACTGAACCTTGGGGTACCCCACTAATAACACTGAACCTTGGGGGACCCCACTAATAACACTGAACCTCGGGGTACCCCACTAATAACACTGAACCTTGGGGGACCCCACTAATAACACTGAACCTCGGGGTACCCCACTAATAACAGTGAACCTTGGGATACCCCACTAATCACGCTGAACCTTGGGGTACACCACTGACACCCCTAGACCATTCAGATTATGAATCATTAACCACTACTCTGTGAATACGATCTTTTAGCCAGTTTTCTATCCATTTACATTCTGATTTTTCCAGCCCATAGACTTTACCTTACACATTAGCCGTGTGTGGGGAACTGTGTTCAAGTATACCACATCCCCTGCCACCCCTCTGTCCAAGTATACCACATCCCCTGCCACCCCTCTGTCCAAGTATACCACATCTACCGCCACCCCTCTGTCCAAGTATACCACGTCCACTGCCACCCCTCTGTCCAAGTATACCACGTCCACTGCCACCCCTCTGTCCAAGTATACCACGTCCACTGCCACCCCTCTGTCCAAGTATACCACGTCCACTGCCACCCCTCTGTCCAAGTATACCACGTCCACTGCCACCCCTCTGTCCAAGTATACCACGTCCACCGCCACCCCTCTGTCCGAGTATACCACGTCCACAGCCACCCCTCTGTCTGAGTATACCACGTCCACAGCCACCCCTCTGTCCAAGGTTTTGCTCACCTCCTCATAAAAAGAAATCAGATTTGTGTGACAACTTCTGTCTTTCATGAATCCATGCTGTCTGTTGCTTACAATATTTGTTTCCAGCAAGAACTCATCTATGTGTCTTTTATTAAACTCTCCAGTATCTTCCCAACTATAGAAGTTACACTAACAGGTCTATAATTACTTGGGAAAGATTTTGACCCCTTTTTACGCCAATCCAGTGGTACTATGTTAGTCATTAAAGAGTCTCTAAAAATGAGAAACAATGGCTGTGAAATGACAGAGCTCAATTCTTTAAGGCCCCGTGGGTGTCTGCCATCCGGTCCAGGGGCTTTATTCACCTTTATTCTGTCTAAATATTTTTGGATCATTTAAATTGTGAGCCAATGTGAATCATCTGGAGCTGTGTCAGTACCATCCCCCATTATGGACAGGAGCCCCCCATGCCCCTTTGTATACACAGAGCTGAAGAAGGGATTTCATACATTGTCCTTCTCTTTGTCCCCAGTCACCCCCTCTAGATGGTTCTGTAAAGGGCCTACATACTACAGACTGGACCTTTTTACTATTAATATATTTGAAATTTTTTTGGAGGTTTGTTCTGCAATTTTTGGCCTCCCTGAACAGATGAGTTTTCAGGGATCACCTAAAGGGGATAGCCAGACAGATTGAGGTCAAGAATTCCAGAGGATGGGAGAGGAGGAGGCAAGGGATCTTGAGAGCAGGAGATCATGAGAGGAGCGGAGAGGATGGTTTGGGAGATATCTGTATACAAGACTGGTGATGTAGCTGGGGGTAGAGTTGTGAATAGCTTTGCATGTTGTTGTTGTTAGCATTTTGAATTTCATTCATTGGGCAATCGGAAGCCAGTGGAGGGATTGGCAGAGAGAGGTGGCAAACAGCGAGCAGTTGGTAAGGTAGTTGATCCTGGCAGCAGCATTCATGATAGACTGGAGAGGGAATAGCCTATGGAGAGATCGGTATATGAGAAGGGAGTTTCAAAAGTCAAGGCAAGATATAATAAGGGAGTGATTGAGTAGCTTGGTGGTTTCATTAGTCATTTCATTAGTTAGAGGATCAAGTGCATCCACTGAGGATGAGAGTGAACTGTTGTAGACAGAGGAGGCCGGGTCAGGACAGGAAATGGGAGAGATTTTGTCATAGAGGTGGTCAGTAGCAGAATAGAAAAGAGAAGGGTGAAGGCTTCTACAAGTAATCATTTGCTGCTTGGGGGGATAGGTGGTTGAAAACAAGTATACTGTGAAACTGATGAGGTTGTGATCAGAGAAAGGACAGGGGGTGTTGGTGAAGTTGCCAGGAGTGCAGAGATGGGGTTATACAAGGCCAAGCGTATTACCATCAGAGTGAATGTCCATTGTGTTCTCATGAACACACTGTACACCCAGAAACATTAACAGCCCATATCTCAGTGATCACCAAAGAAAGGAAAGATCCCACTCGATGCGCCAACTAAAGGCCTATTTCTCTGCTCAAGCTTGATCCGAACTATTCACTAAAATCTTAGCTACCCATCTGATTCCTTATCTTAATAACATTATCCATTATGACTGGGTGGGCTTTATGCCAGACAGAGAGGCATGTGATGGTATGATCCGAAGACTTAATGTTATACATTCTGTCCTGCCAGGGACTACTCCAACTCTCCTTCGTTCTACTGATGTGAAAAGGCCTTTGACAGGGTGAATTTGTCCTTCATCAGGGTCACAAGACATGGGCCTTAGTCCAACTATGAGAACGTGGACTGAGTCACAGCACAGGTGCTAATGGATTGCTCTTGTCTCCTTTCCCTGTTACAAATGGTACAAGACACGGTTGTGCCTTTTCACCTCTCATTTTCCTTTTAATGTGTGAACCATTTCTACACTATGTTAGGAGTAAGCAGAACATTCATAATATCATGACTGGGCATAAATGCCATAAGGTCTCTACCTATGCAGATGATTTGCTCTTTTTTAGCAGTTAACTGGATGTCACCATTCCCAACTTGATGGCTGAATTTAGACGTTATGGTGAATTATCTAATTTTCAAATAAATTATCAGAAGTCTGAGGCACTCAGCTTGAACCTGCCGGAGGTCATGCTACAGAGACTCAAATCCTTTGCTTTTAGGTGGCCATTTTCCAGAGGGTGGGAGAGGGTCTAGAGAAGTTCTGGAGGTGAGTGTGGGAGGAGGTAACTGGAGAGCAGGAGGTCTTGGGAGGAGAGGACAATATTTGCAGATGAGGTTGGTGATGTAGCTGGGGGCAATGTTGTGGATGGCCTTGCATGTTGTGGTTAGTATTTTGAATGTATATGTTGGGTTAGTTGAAGCCAGTGAAGAGATAGGCAGAGGGGCAGTAGCCATGGTTTGGATAGTAAGATGCATTAGTCTGGCAGCAGCATTCATAGCAGACTGAAGGGGGGATAACCAGTGTAAGGGTAGGCCAGTGAGAAGGGAGTTGTAGTCAAGTTGGGAAATAATCAAGGAGTGAATAAGCTGTTGTGTGGTGTCTTTAGTCAGGAAGGGGAGAATTCTAGAAATGTTTTGGTGTTTGAGGCAGCAAAATTTAGCCAGATATTGGATGTGGGGATGAAGGAGAGATCAGAGTCTAGGATTACACCTAGCACCATTAAGATTACTCCTGGCATGTGTGGAGGGACCATTGGTTGTGCCGTTGATCTCAATGGTAAAGTCATGGGGAGGGAATACAGAAGGAGGAACTATTAGAAGCTCAGTTTTAGAAAGACTGAGTTTGAGGTAGTGGTGTGACATCCATACTGATATGTCACTTAGTAAATTTGTGATCTGTAAGGGGATTGAGGGGGTGAATTGAGAAGTTGAGAGATAGATCTGGGTGTCAGCAGCATAGAGGTGGCATTGAAAGCCACTGGAGGTTATCAACTGGCCTATGGAAGAGATATAGAGAGATAAGAGGAGGAGCCCAAGGATGGAGCCTTGGGGGACCCCAACAAAATGAGGAAGAGGAGCAGAGTAAATGGTATTGTATGTGAGACTAAAAGTGCACTGAGATAGGTACCAGAATAACCAGGAAAGAGCAGAGTCATGGAGGCCAAGGGAGTGGAGTTTGTTGAGGACGAGTGGGTGGTCAACTGTGTCAAAGGCAGCAGAAAGGTCTAAGAGTATGAGTATGGAGTAATGGCCGTTGGTTTTAGCAGTTAAAAGGTCATTGGTGAGTTTTAATAGAGCTTTTTCAGTGGAACATTGCGGGAGGAAGCAGGACTGTAGGGGATTGAGAAGGTTGTTGTGAAGGAGGTAGCAACTCATACCACTGTGGATAAGGAATTCAAAAAGCTTGGAGGCAAATGGGAGCAGGGAGATGGGTCTTAGGATATTCAAACAGGTGGGGTCCAGTGAGGATTTTTTAAGTATGGGGGTGGTTAGTACATGTTTGAGCGTGGAGGGAAATGTACTTGAAGAGAGGGAAAGGTTGAAGATGTGGGTTTGAGAGTTTAGGATGGAGCAGGAAGGTGGTCATAGTAATTGAGAGAGGGCAGGTCCAGGGGAAAGGTGGGCAGAGGAAAGGAGTTTGGCAACTTCCTCAGTGGTAACAGGGTTGAAGGAGGAGTGTGGTGTTGGACTTGGTGAGTTGGTTGGGAGAGAAAGCTGGATGCTGGCTATCTCATGACGAATTGTGTTGATTTTGTTATTGGAATGATTGGCAATATCCTGGGCAGTAAGCTAGTTGGTGGCTGGAGGCAGTGTGGGGTGAAGTAAGGAATTAAAGATAGAAAAGAGTTGACAGGATTTGGATGAGAGGGTTTTGATGAGACTTGTGTAGTAGGTTTGTTTAGCAGTATGGAGGCAGGAGCTGTATTTGAGAAGGAGGGATTAGTAGAGGGTGAAGTCTTTCAGGGATTTAGTTTTACTCCATACTCGCTCAAGAGCATGACTGCATCTCTTGAGACTTCTGGTGTCATCTGTTTGCCAGGGTTGTGACAGGTGAGGCCTGGTTCTGCGTGTAGTGAGAGAAGCATGGTGTCCAGGAAGGATGACAGAATGTTGTTGTAGTCAGAAGTGCCCAGGTCTGGGAAGGACAGGGGAGCCATTTTATCATAACGGCAGTCAGTAGCAGGATGAAGAAGGGAAGGGTTGAGGTGGCCAAGTTTCCTGTGGGTAACCATTTGATGGTTGGAGGCATGGGAGGTAGGAGACAGGGAAAGTGTGAAACTGAGAAGGTTGTGGTCAGAGAGAGGAAAAGGGATTTTGGAGAGGTTACAGGGAGTGCATAAGTGGGAGAATGCGAGGTTGAGGGTGTTGCCATTGGAGTAAGTGGTGGCTTGTGTCCATTGTATTAGGTTAAATGAGGAGGTTAAGCTGAGTAGTTGAGAAGTGGCTGAGGTGTTAACATTGATTGGACTGCTAAAGTCACCAAGGATGATGGTGGGTACTTCAGAGGAAAGTGGGGTAGCCATGTGGACAAATCATTGAGAAAGTGTGACACAGGGCCAGGAGGCCAGTAAATGACTGCAATCCTCAGATAAACTGGAGAAAAAAGACAGTAAAAATTTAAATTCAGCCAAAATGTATTCTGCTCCGTGTCTTTGGCGGTGATCAGTGATTTATAGCAGGACTGCAGAAGGCATTCTGATATTGGGGGGAATTGACTTAGTGTCTGTGACATCCCCAATGACACCAATACAGTGATCAATGCTAATAAAAAGCACTGACACTGTACTAATGGCACTGGGCAGGAAGGGGTTAACATGAGGGAAGATCAAAGGGTTAACTGTGTGCTGTGTGTTTCACTGTAGCACACTGCTATGCAGAGCCATACAAAGCAGTGTGCAGGAGCTGACAGAGGAGAGATATGTGTTGTTTATACACAGGTCTCTCTCCTGTCGGATATACTCGGCGATCACCGGGTGGCGGCAAGTAATCACCCACCAGGACTCGGTGATTGACAGCCGAGGCTGTGAATGGCGGCGCTACCCGGAACTGCAAAATCACATATACACATATATATATATATATACATACATACACACACATGACTTTGCGCACCCGTTCCGAGCTGTAGCAGTATTACATTGGTAAAGTCTGCCGAGTCCAACAATAACTAACAAATACAAACTGTACCGGAAATGTTGGATATCTCTCCTTCTGGACACGGGGAACACTCATAGCAGCATTTATGTCTGGAAGAGCCAAACTTTTTTCTGCTGCCGGGTAAACAGGGATCTGAGCATCGAGATATCAGAACCTGAAATCAGAAATTATTATTATTATCATCATTATTATTATCATTTTTAAATGTAAATGTCCATCATCCCTCAAGAGACTCTACAATCTAAGTGTAACAAATAGGAATAAGGTTCAGGTTTGCTTCTAATATGGGTCAAAATCTGCAGATCTGAGATCCTCTTGGGGGGCAGTATTTCGGGGTTTTCATTTATCTGGGGCATTCAGTCACGTTAAAAACCAGAGTTTTTCAGCTTTTTTTAGAATTTTTGCATTAGTGTTTAGCGGCATTTTTCCGCATTTGTGTTTCTTACAAAAAAACGTTGGGCATCAAAAACACCGGTTTGCGATGTTTTACTGCATTTTGGCACGTTTATCAGTGTTACGGGGTTTTTACAGCTAAAAAACTCCTTTAGAAACCCCGCTAGTCCTGTTTTTTTTTCAGCCAAAAAATGTTGATTCCAGTCTGTGTGTACGGACACATAGGATAACATGCTGGGGGGTTTACTGGTTGCAGAGAAAAACCTCAAAAGCCAAAAACAGCCGCTGTAAAAACGTCCCGTATGCAGGAGGACTTATGGCATGCTGATGGGACCTCTATTTTAGGTTAAACTGCTTTTTTAGTGCAAAGCTTCCCTTTAACCCCTTGACTCCGACGTCACACAAATACGTTGCTTCACAGAACTGGGCTGTTTTCCGTGGGGCCGCATATTTGTGTACCTGTCTTTTTGCTGGGAGCGCGCAGCACGGCGCACTCCCAGTCACAAAGACCTCGGTGTCACCGAGAGCCCCGGGTCCCATTCTAGCAATCAGGACACGGGTCTCCCGATTCTGGGTCACATGATCACTGTTATAGCTTCTGATTGGCTATCACAGTGATTAGTCTCTGTGCAACTCGTCCCCCTTGTTTTTTTCCCTTTCTCTATGAATGGTGGAGAGAGATACATTGTATCATTGTATACATTCCATTATACATTGTATCATTGTATACATTCCATTATACATTGTATCATTATATACATTTCATTATACATTGTAATATTATATACATCCTATTATACATTGTATCATTATATACATCCCATTATACATTGTATCATTATATATGTTCAGTTATACATTGTATCATTATATACATTCTATTATACATAGTATCATTATATACATCACATTATATATTGTATCATTATATACATCTCATTATACATTGTATCATTATATACATTATATTATACATTGTATCATTATATACATCCTATAATACATTGTATCATTATATACATTCCATTATACATTGTATCATTGTATACATTCCATTATACATTGTATCATTATATACATCCCATTATACATTGTATCATTATATACATTCTATTATACATTGTATCATTATATACATCCCATTATACATTGTATCATTATATACATCCTATTATACATTGTATCATTATATACATCCCATTATACATTGTATCATTATATATGTTCAGTTATACATTGTACCATTATATACATTCTATTATACAGTGTATCATTATATACATTCTATTATACATTGTATCATTATATACATCCTATTATACATTGTATCATTATATACATCACATTATATATTGTATCATTATATACATCCCATTATACATTGTATCATTATATACATTATGTTATACATTGTATCATTATATATATATATATATATATATATATATATATATATATATATATATATATATATATATATATATATATATATATATATATATCCTATAATACATTGTATCATTATATACATCCTATAATACATTGTATCATTATATACATTCCATTATACATTGTATCATTGTATACATTCCATTATACATTGTATCATTGTATACATTCTAGTATACGTTGTATCATTATATACGTTCAGTTATACATTGTATCATTATCTACGTTCAGTTATACATTGTATCATTATATACATTCTATTATACAGTGTATCATTATATACATCCTATTATACATTGTATCATTATATACATCACATTATATATTGTATCATTATATACATCCCATTATACATTGTATCATTATATACATTCTAGTATACATTGTATCATTATATACATCACATTATATATTGTATCATTATATACATCCCATTATACATTGTATCATTATATACATTCCATTATACATTGTATCATTATATACATTCTATTATACATTGTATCATTATATATAGTCTATTATACATTGTATACATCCTATTATACATTGTATCATTATATGCAATCTATTATACATTGTATCATTATATACATCCTATTATACATTGTATCATTATATACATTCTAGTATACGTTGTATCATTATATACGTTCAGTTATACGTTGTATCATTATATACATTATATTATACATTGTATCAGTATATGCATTTTATTATAATTGTATATTGTGTCCTCACTGCTCCCTTCACCCCTCTACGGCACCCACCACCTCCTCCTATTACTCCACTCTCCCACTGACCCGAACACCTCCACTAGTAGTTTCTCACACTCCTGCACATCCCGCTCCCATGCCAACTTTCTCCTCCTCCTAACTGCGGGGGACATCTCCCCGAATCCTGGCCCTCCACCACCTTCCTCACCCGCACAGCACCCTCCCGCCTCCACGTCCTACCGCAACCCCCGCAACTTAGTATCTGACCCCCTGCTAACTAAAATTTCCCCCCATTTTCATGTGCACTCCTGAACGCCCGATCGGTGTGCAACAAGCTTACTGCCATCCACGACCTCTTTGTTTAACGTACTTTTCCCAATCTAGAACAAATAGAAATATAATAACTCAATTATTCTATTAAGATCCAACTCATCCATACATATGTTAGTACTGTTACTAAGCAAATATTAGATATTAGGTTAAGGAAAGCTTCTAACAATGGCGTTCCCCTGAATATTGTGTCTGATCGAGGAGTGCAGGTCACATCCAAATTTTGGAAAGCTCTGTGTGAGGCATTAGAGATCGAGTTACGCTTTTCTTCTGCTTATCACCCGCAGACAAATGGACAAACGGAAAGGACAAATCAAACTCTGGAGCAATATCTCCGATGCTTCTCCTCATATTCACAGGATGACTGGGCATCACTCCTTCCTTTAGTGGAATTTGCGTGTAATAATTCCAGCCATTCCGCCACCAAGCAATCCCCCTTTTACTCTAACTACGGATACCATCCCTCCTTTCTTCCAGAAATACCAGTGGAGGCTGCTGTTCCGGCGGTACAAGAAAGGATGGAGTTCCTCAGGAGGAACGGCAAAGTGTCACAGAAAACAATTTCTGAAGCTCAGGTGAGCAACTAAAAATTTTTTGATAGAAAGAGAACGGGCAACTTGAAACTGAAACAAGGGGATAAAGTCTGGCTGTCCACGGCTAATCTGAAATTAAGTTGTCCATCAAGGAAGCTTGGTCCAAGATACCTGGGACCATTTACCATCAAGAGAAGGGTTAACCCTGTGGCATTTGAATTGGAACTACCGGCTAACTTGAAGATTCACCCGGTATTCCACTGCTCTTTATTAAAACCACACATCCCAAGTGGGTTTCCCAACCGGAATTCGGAGCCACCTGCTCCACTGCTAGTTGAGGGAAATGAAGAGTACGAGGTTGAGGCTATCTTGACTTGTAGGAAGAGGGGCGGACAGACCCAGTTCCTCATAAAATGGAAGGGTTATGGACCAGAGAATAACTCCTGGGAACCGTCCACTAATGTCCATGCCTCACAGATAGTGCAAGCCTACCTCCATCGTCATCCTGAGAAACGAGCCCTAGTGGGCATCTGGAGGCTGCCCCTAAGGGGGGGGGGGCAATGTAAGGGATTTCCAGCAAGAATCACGATCGGGAACGCGTACGCGCAAAGGAGATCCCGCAGAAGAATTTCCGGTTGTGCGCAGGCGTGCAGAAATGCGCAATCACGCACATGCACGCACGCGTGCACATGCACGGCAAAGATTGGCACCAGACGGGCTCTTTAAGCCTCTGCTCAGATTCAGTGCTGACTGGTCTTCAGCTCCCCCACGTGTCCTGCTTGCTCCTGTTTGATTCCTTTGTTGCTGACTCGGCTTGTTCCTGACCCGACTCTGATTACTCTCCTGCTCCTGGTTCCTGGTTCCTGACTTGGGCTCTGATCCTGACTTTGGCTTTTCCTTCTGACCCTGTACTGTGCTGCCTTACTGTTATGACCGCGGCTATCCTACGATTCCGCTCCAGTCCTGTGTCCTTGCTACCTACCTTCCTCTGCTGTGCATCTGGCAAATCCACTGAACCTGCCTGGTCTATTTCTACGGTTCCCAAATCAGAGGATATCCTGCCTACCAAGGTCATCATCTGCAAGAGTCGCAAGCAACAACCACTGGCGCTCTTGTCCCCCTGGTCCCTAGACTCCCTCTGTTTCAACCTCAGCCGGGTCAGGGCTAGTGGCACAAGTGAGGACCACCTCGTCAATTCAGTCTCCCATCAGGTACGTGACAACAGCACAGTGATCCGACCAGGGAATTGGGAGGATGTCGGAGGCCAGTACTCGGTGGGGAAGAGCTAGCAGTCATAAAGATGTGATCTCTTCTTGAGAATGTCTTATGAGGGTGGGAATAGAAGGTATATTGGCGTTTTATGGGATTGAGTTCTCTCCATGTATCTATCATTGAGTAACATTGTAATATAGTTTAGAAGGTTTGTTTAGAGGTGACCAGAGGAGGGGGTTGAGGGGACTTATTCAGGAAGGGGTATATCGTGCAATTTGAATCTCCACAGACTAACAACGTGCCGCGTTTGTGATGGTCGATAACTGATAACACTGTTCAACAAATTTTTATTTTTTGCCAGTTTTGGAAACAAAAGGATCCATTTCTTAATGAATTTCACATTCTGAGTTCAAATATAACAATGAAATTTGTCAATTGGCTCTAGTTTTTCTGTAAACGGAAAGTTTTCTACTATAGGCGTAATGACTACATAATGCACAATAATTATATAGATAGATGTCTTTCCACAAATATAAAGCAAGTGATATGACTACATAACAAAGCCTAAATGGCAGAATATATTGCATAGGATTACCAAGAAAAATTATAGCCATAAGCGAAGTTGAATCATTTTAATACTTAGGATTCTCACTAGTTTTGTCTTCAGTTTGTGTCGGTTTTGCTTCTCTTGGCTTTTCTCTTGTATTCGAGGAAAGGGCTATCTCTTACAACTGCACATGACTACACGCTTCAGGTTCTTCCTCACTTGACTCAACCATGAAGGATTCTGGTGCTTTAGGAATTGGTAGCCCCTCTCCATGAGGAACTGGACGTATTGCCGATGGAATATTTGGATAGTGCACAGATAACTTTTTCTTCTTATTTAGCCCTTTTACAATTGGAGGCACCATACAAAAGTAACAATTACTAACATGATCTGTTGGCTCTCTCCAAATCATTGGCACAGCGAAAGGCATAGATGCCTTTTTTCCATTCAACCATTGCTCCAGTGCCGTCCCACAAGAATTGCAGCATATATGTGGTGCCCAGCTCTTGTCCTGGTCTCCTATCTTGCAGCCAAAATACAAGTTGTAGGCTTTCTTAATCATTCCTGTTATCCTCCTTTTTTGTGAGATAAAAGTTATTTCACCGCAGATATAGCAGAAATTATCTGCTTTATTCACACAAGTTCGAGGCATTACTGAGTAGCCTATATAAGCATAAAACCAAATGTAAAGACGAACTACAATCAGCTACAGATACTGCAGCTTTTATGCAGGGAAGTGATGCAATTAAAGGCTAATATTGCATCATCTCAGTATACATGACATTTTCTATTGGTCACCAGTATCAATTGCGCAATATGCAGCTGAAGTTGCATCATAATTTTGAATGGCTTACGTCATTAGATGGGTGAATATATCATGGAAACTAGAGCCAATCAACATTTTTTAGGACCATTTTTGTTTTCAGCACCCCAAAATTATGTAAGATTAGCTAATTTTATGTCCAAAACTTTTTACCTGTTGAACAGTGAACAGTGTTGAATAGGTGGGAAAGAAATGGTAAGTGACCTTGGTTTGGGGCGTAATACGTGGTGATGGTGACTTCAAAGTCCAGAAGTTGCCCGGGGAGCAGGAGATAATAACCTTCAGGGTCTTTAATCTCAGTATGCAATGTGAAGGGCGTCGCACGGTTGAAGGCAATGAGTACCCCTCGACGTTTGTTAGCGGCGGAGGCTGTGTAGACCTGTGCGTAGCGGAGGCCAAAGAATTTGGGAGTGGAGGTAGGAGTATAGTGCGTCTCCTGGAGGGCATTGTATGATGCGAATGAACGGAATGCCTTGTTGTGCTTCTGCAGTATGTTAAGACCCTGAACATTCAGGATGAGAATGTTAAGGGAACCCATGGGGGGAGTGTGTGGTGATTCAGATAATAGAGCGGTACCAGCTGAGAGAGAATCTGGCAGTCTAGATGTAAGATTGTTGTGTGGGAGAAGGAGTTAGGCAAAGATGTGGAGTCATGTAGGGGAGAGGGGAGGAGGATAGGGCTAGGGAAGGGTATCAGGAGAGGGATATAGGGGGCCATACTTAGGCAAAGAAGTGGTCCCCGGGATCACCCGGGACTCAGCTGGTCTGGGGAGCGGTAATAGCCCAAGTGGTATCAAAAACGCGATACCAAAGGGGCTAGTGGTGAGTGTGCAGGTACGCTGGTTGTGGGGAAGACAGCATATAAACATGAATGTAGTAATGCGATCCTGGGGGGAGAAAGAACATCAGGATTGGCATACAGGAGAGTCAAGGGATCCTAGGGTCAGGTGGCATCGGTCGTCCAGGTAGGTCTACAGAGATGGGGGGACAAAATTTTCCATGCCACCAAAACCGAGGATCCTATACATAAAAAACAGGCATAATCGATTAAAGATTAAACCAACGAGTAATATATAAGGCACAACAAGCTCTTACCGATAGAGGAGAGAGAGTAGGACGGCCCTTGATATACGGTGCAGCAAGAAATTTTCCTCAATACAGGTTATAACATTGTTTTAAGAAAAAAGGGGGGGAGAACAGAAGAAGAAGTCAGAAGGACAGTATGAGCCCTGGGGGCTAACCTAAGGATATGGATACTTAGCATCTGCATTCAGGTGAGGGATGAGAGGAACAGACACCATGGGTGTCAACTACGAGGGTGGCGGAGTTCCACTTTGTTGAATGTAGGCTGTAAAGCGAGAGATGATTGATGAGATTCAGTCCATGGAATCTTGTGGAGATGGAGCAGGTGATGAAAAACGCCCTTGTTTGTGGGTATTGAGTTCACCGTTGGTGAGGTGTGTCGGGTGAGATTTCTGCGGTGAGCATGATGCTGATCGTCAGAGGCGTAGCTGGGGGGGCAGGGGGTACATATGTACCCGGGCACCAAGGTAAAGGGGCGCCAAAATGAGGTCACAAGATCACTGCAGCGGCTGCAGCAGACATGTCATCTGATACGTCTGCCATCTACAGTGAGCGGCCGGGAGAGGAGCGGAGAGGAGGGCAGTGAGCCGGGCATGTGCCGGAGGGGACGAGGGGAGATCCGAGCCGGGTGTGTAGTGCCACAGATGAAGGGGGAGCAATGTGATTGGGACGGGGGGTGTCTACATGGACCATATGAAGTGGGGGGGGGTGTCATGAGGTGGCTGATCATCCTCGGGTGCAAAATATCCTAGCTACGCCTCTGCTGATCGTCGTCTGGAGCTTTCTGATGGTGTTGTGTGAGGGTGCAGCTGGTGGTTCCGCAGGATGTCTTGAAGCTCATCAGGGGTCTTGCAGATGTGGTCTCAGGCCTGGTACTGGAAACGTACTGCGAAGGGGAAGCACCATTTATACAGTATGTCATGCTGTTGAAGAGCTTGTAAAGGTGGCTTCATGGCCCTTCCTTTGACGATGGTAGTGGGACAGAGGTCTTGGAATAGCTGGTAAGTGTGACCCTGGAACGTGAGGGATTCTGCGTTACGGGTCGCTTGTAGAAATTGTTCTTTAGTGCAAAAGAAGTGGAGCTTGGCTATGATATCTCATGGTGGGCCGCCGGTGCTTTTTGGATCCAGTGCCCTGTGAACCCTATCCATTTCTAGGCATTCTATGGAAATAGCAGGGGCGAGCTCTTGAAATAACACTGTGACAGTGGATTGGACATCAATAATCGACTCAGGAAGGCCAGGAATTTGCATGTTTGAGCGCCTAGCCCGATTCTCAAAGTCCTCTAAGCACATTTGTAATGTAGCGTTTTCGTCACGCAAAATGTCAAGTTTGTGTGTTTGTGTTTGAAATGAGGCGTTCAGTTCATCCACCCTCTGTTCCAGGTCAGCAGTGCATTGCTCTAGTTCGTGGATTTCTCTGGACAGCTTGTCTGTGGTGCGGTCAGAGGTCTGTGTTCAGGGCTTTGTGTAGCATTTTTCCAAAACGTGTGAGGTCAGGAGTAGTAAGATCAGGTGTTGAAGCATGTATGGGGGTCTCTGTCTCAGCATCAGACTCACCCTCAGAAGTGCAGGGATGGCTTGGCTGCTCCGTGTGCAGAGCTGTATACTTCAATGCTGCTGGCTTTCTGCTGTGAGAGGTTGCAGCGGCCATCTTGGAGGAGGCACGAGCAAGGGCCTCCTCGATTGGTTAGCCTGGCGGTGGAACCTGGTGCTGGGACACTCCCCTGACCATATTAGCGTGTGGCAGGGGGGTCGCTATGGCAACTGGGGCCATTTATATGACGTCTCGGGCCGGGATCATGGGTTGGGGTGGCTGTTTTCCCTGCGGTGCAGAGGAGCCTCAGGGAGACATGTCCATCCCCGCTGGCCGCGCATGCGCACCATGCCAACTTTATTTCATAACACATATATACACAAAATAGGAAATAGATCACTTATAGGAAATTTTGCACAAAATTATGGCAGTTAAAAGCCTTCACCGACTCCAAGAATGACCCCTTTAATGAACATACGTGTAACGGAGGGTAAGCGGGACAGAACACACAAGGCAGACGGCAAACACTTAAAGCTTTATTAAAACAAACAACAGTCACTCAATGGGGATTAGTGCAGGGAGAGAGTCCAAAATACTTGTAATCCAGCCCCGGTGGGCAAAGCTAAAGGCTCCACAGCAATTTGTAATCCAAGAGGCAGTTCATAAGCAGTCAGATAGCACAAGGGGAGCATACACTCACACAAATCTGATGTGATAGTCTCAGGCAGAGTTGACAGTGTTCCAGGCAGGCTGATGTAGCTTCTGGGATCCCCCTTCCTCCAATGGAGCTCAGGCAGAGCCGGGGGGCCACTAAAGTCCAGCTGAACCACTCAGTGGTTGCCCAGCAGAATGGCACAACAAGAGAGACCAGCACTGGCCTCTTAAACCCCCTGAGCAGGAAGAGAGGTGGAGGGGGGTCATTAGCAGGTGACAATGAAGAGAATGGAACTACAGTAATTTAATTTGTAGCTGTACACAGAAAGGACTGGTTGGGCCGGATAATTAGTGGGGGAAATACATTAATACAAAAGTAAGGCACTAATTAAGGATGTATAACTCATTGAATTTGGGACCTTTTGTGGAGGGGCGAGTTAATTACAGCTAGGGGTCTTTGGCACACAGGAGTGAATACTAATTGGAGGAAGCTCTTCCTATGGCCAGGAGGGATTAGGAACAAGGAATTAATACCTGGGGATTATTAACTGGGCTGGCAGAGAACTCATATCGTGACACTCCGGATCAGTAAGCAGGAATTGATAATTGGCCGGGTCCCTATACCGTGATAATACGTGTTTGTTGGTATATCTTAAAACAAGGATACAAATTCCTAGAAATCCTAATTATGAACCTCCTCAGCAAATGATATGAACAGAAAACATTGAAGTCATTTCTTACGTTGCCATGTTTCCAGAAGATGTTACTCATATCAAACGTTTTGGGTACAAAATCCGGGCCTTGAAAAACGGAAATTTTGCTTTGAGGAAAAGATATATTGTTTATATAAAGGCCGCTCTGTAAAATGAGATCGGTTGGAATTTCTCTTCTCTCATTGAAGTAGATCTCGCCTCCGTCTGGGTCGGTGTAATGAACATTTCTCACATATTTGTGCAGCTTTTCATGGAAGACAGAAATACTCACATTACTATATACAGGTATAAAGGTTCTGAAATTAAAGTCTGATTAAAAAATACAAAGTGGTTAGATCCAAGTTATTAAGTGTTCCTGCATGGAGGGATTGACAGTGAATGGAGGCCAGTGGAGGGATTGGCAGAAAGGGGTGGAGGACACTGAGTGGAGATCAGTAGAGGGATTGGAAGAGAGGGGTGGAGGACAGTAAATGGAGGCCAGTAGAGGGATTGGCCGCTCGGCTCTTCTGTGCAGCAGAACCTGCTCCTCGGTCCAGCTGTGTCCTCATCACCTCATCATCTTCAGTGTGGGCACCCGGCTGTTACAACTTGCGGCTTCACAGCCGGGAGCCCACTGCGCATGCGTGAGAAACGCTGCACTTTGTGAATGTCCCCGTAGTTTTCTGGGACCTGTCACGTGTCCTAGAAAACTACGGGGAGAGAGGTGATCACAGCAGAAGTGGGAGTGGGTATCAAATTCAGGCACCCGCTCCCCAAAGGTCCACAGTCTCTGGTCATCTCCTGTACTATGTCCGCAGTCTCTGGTCATCTCCTGTACTGTGTCCGCAGTCTCTGACCATCTCCTGTACTGTGTCTGCAGTCTCTGGTCATCTCCTGTACTGTGTCCGCAGTCTCTGACCATCTCCTGTACTATGTCTGCAGTCTCTGGTCATCTCCTGTACTGTGTCCGCAGTCTCTGGTCATCTCCTGTACCATGTCCACAGTCTCCGGTCATCTCCTGTACCATGTCCGCAGTCTCTGGTCATCTCCTGTACTGTGTCCGCAGTCTCCGGTCATCTCCTGTACTGTGTCTGCAGTCTCTGGTCATCTCCTGTACTGTGTCTGCAGTCTCTGGTCATCTTCTGTACTGTGTCTGCAGTCTCTGGTCATCTCCTGTACTGTGTCCGCAGTCTCTGGTCATCTCCTGTACTATGTCTGCAGTCTCTGGTCATCTCCTGTACTGTGTCCGCAGTCTCTGGTCATCTCCTGTACCGTGTCCGCAGTCTCTGGTCATCTCCTGTACTGTGTCCGCAGTCTCCGGTCATCTCCTGTACTGTGTCTGCAGTCTCTGGTCATCTCCTGTACTGTGTCCGCAGTCTCTGGTCATCTCCTGTACCGTGTCTGCAGTCTCTGACCATCTCCTGTACCGTGTCCACAGTCTCTGGTCATCTCCTGTACTGTGTCTGCAGTCTCTGGTCATCTCCTGTACCGTGTTTGCAGTCTCTGGTCATCTCTTGTACCGTGTCCGCAGTCTCTGGTCATCTCCTGTACTGTGTCTGCAGTCTCTGGTCATCTCCTGTACTGTGTCCGCAGTCTCTGGTCATCTCCTGTACTGTGTCCGCAGTCTCTGGTCATCTCCTGTACTGTGTCTGCAGTCTCTGGTCATCTCCTGTACTGTGTCCGCAGTCTCTGGTCATCTCCTGTACTGTGTCTGCAGTCTCTGACCATCTCCTGTACTATGTCTGCAGTCCAATATTTTTTTTCTTATCTCCCTCCTCTAAAACCTAGGTGCGTCTTATGGAATTAAAAATACGATATATATATACAGTTGTGTTCAAAATACTAGCAGTCAGACATCACTAACCGGATCAATCACTGTTTTTGGTGGAAATGATATTTCTACATGGCAAATAATTTCCTAGCAGGTGTAGTAGAGTCATAGAAATCCAACAGACGCAACAGTCATGACATGCATACTGCTGATTCTGTGTCATTGAATCACTCATTGAAAGGGGCGTGTTCACAATAATAGCCGTGTGGAGTTCTATTAGTGAGGTCATTCATTCTTTGATAAACAGGTGGCAATTATTGCCCTTATTTAAGGAAGGAAGGCAGCAAATGTTGGACATGCTGGTTACAGTGCATTTCTCTCTGAAATTCTGAGGAAAATGGGTGGTTCCAGACATTGTTCAGAAGAACAGCGTACCTTGATTAAAAAGTTGATTGGAGGGGAAAACATATAAAGAAGTGCAGAAAATGATCGGCTGCTCAGCTAAAATGATCGCAAATGCTTTAAAATGGCAACCAAAACCTGAAAGACGTGGAAGAAAGCGAAAAACTACCATTGGAATGGATAGAAGAATAGCCAACATGGCGCGGACTCCGCCAACAATCAGCTCCAGGAAGATGAAAGAAGGTGTGACGTTCCCTGTGAGGACTCAGCCAACAATCAGCTCCAGGAAGATGAAAGAAGGTGTGACGTTCCCTGTGAGGACTCAGCCAACAATCAGCCCCAGGAAGATGAAAGAAGGTGTGATGTTCCCTGTGAGGACTGTTATAATTAGAAGACGCCGATGTGAAGCCAAGCTATCTGCAAGAAGTTCCCGCAAAGTCCCACTGTTGGGAAAAAGACGTGTGCTGAAGAGGTTACAATCTGCCAAAGAGCACATTGACCGGCCTAAAGAGAAATGGCGCAACATTTTGTGGACTGATGAAAGTAAGATTGTTCTTTTTGGGTCTAGTGGGCAGAGACAGTTTGTCAGACGACCCCCAAACACTGAATTCAAGCCATAGTACACTGTGAGGACCGTGAAGCATGGTGGTGCAAGCATCATGATATGGGGATGTTTCTCATACTACGGTGTTGGGCCTATTTATCGCATACGAGGGATCATGGATCAGTTTGAATACATCAGAATACTTGAAGAGGTCATGCTGCCTTATGCTGAAGAGGAAATGCCCTTGAAATGGGTGTTCCAACAAGACAACGACCCCAAACACACCAGTAAACGTGCAACATCTTGGTTCCAGACCAACAAGATGGACGTTATGGAGTGGCCAGCCCAATCCCCGGATCTTCATCCAATAGAAAACTTGTGGGGTGACATCAAAAATGCCGTTTCTGAGGCAAAACCAAGAAATAGAGAAGAACTGTGGAATGTGGTCCAATCATCCTGGGCTGGAATACCTGATCACAGGGGCCAGAAGTTGGGGGACTCCATGCAACACAGATGTACAGCAGTTCTCAGAAACAGTGCGACTACAACCAAATATTCATGAAGTCATTCAAAGGAAAGCAAAATCTTCAAACATTTCTCAGTTTATATAGTGAATGTTGGAGTTTGTAAAGAAGAATACAAACACTGAGATTTTTTTGAACCGTCTAATATTCACTTTTCTTCCATTTTTTTAGAGGAACAACACAAATTTGATGTATTTTTCTTCATGTTGTGATTTGGAATAGAATGTGTCGTGTTCCCAATGCATTTGTGTGGATGGAAATAAAAGGATTAGAAGGATTTGCAGCTTTAGTCACTTTTTTCAACACACTGCTATTATTTTGAACACAACTGTACATATATAATGTATATCAATTATATATGAATCTGGACTATATGAATGTGTCTCATAACATGGCATATACAATTAGTAAAAAAAAATCCCCCCCTTTTAAAAGCCAACTATTTATTTAATTAGATTTAAAAACTGTATAGGAGAAACAAACATTGTATTGCCGGCAATTTTGCGGACAGTGAGAGGGAGGTCGGAGGTCGCGGTCCATCTCACTTTGGTCACACAATTACTATGTCATCTATGATAGGATCGTAGTAACAGCAGCGGTGTACTTAGGTATTGTACTGCCCTAGGTAACACAAAAATTGGACACCCCCCTCCCGGCACAGAGAGCCTGCCACCAACCAACACCAGACCCCCCCCCCTCCCCGCGGAGAGAGCCTGACAGTGACTAACCACACCCCTGCCCCATCCCCAGAAAAAGACACCTTCACAGCTCTGGACATCCCCCCCATGGAGAGAGACTGATGGTGACCAACAACACCCCTGATCCATCCCCACCCGAGAAAGCCTTTCACTAACACCCCCTCGACAGAAAAAAGGACACTCACCTTCACAGGTCTGGAAATCCCCCCCCCCCCATGGAGAGAGCCTGATGGTGCACAAACAGCATCCCTGCTCCACCCCCACCCAAGAAAGCCTTCCACTAACACCCCCTCGACAGAAAAAAAGACACTTACCTTTACAGCTCTGGACATCCCCCCCATGGAGAGAGCCTGAAGGTGACCAACAACACCCCTGCTCCACCCACACCCACAAGAGCCTTCCGCTAACACCCCCGCCAATGGAAAAAAAGACACCTTCACAGCTCTGGACATCACCTCCATGGAGAGAGCCTGACAGTGACCAACACCCCTGCTCCACTCCCACCTGAGAGAGCCTTCCACTAACACCCCCCAACAGAAAAAAAAGACACCTTCACAGCTCTGGACATCCCCCCATGGAGAGAGCCTGACAGTGACCAACAACACCCCTGATCCACCCACACCCGAGAGAGCCTTCCACTAACACACCCCCCACAGAAAAAAAGACACTTACCTTCACAGCTCTGGACATCCCCCCCATGGAGAAAGCCTGAAGGTGACCAACAACACCCCTGCTCCACCCCCACCTGAGACAGCCTGACAGTGACCAACAACACCCCAGCTCCACCCCCACCTGAGAGAGCCTAAGGGTGACCAACAACACCCCTGATCCACCCCCACCTGAGAGAGCCTTCTACTAACACCCCTGAACAGAAAAAAAGACACCTTCACAGCTCTGGACAGCCCCCCCATGGAGAGAGCCTGATGGTGACCAACAACACCCCTGCTCCATCCCCACCTGAGAGAGCCTGACAGTGACCAACAACACCCCTGATCCACCCCCACCTGAGAGAGCCTGACGGTGACCAACAACACCCCTGATCCACCCCCACCTGAGAGCGCCTTCCACTAACACCCCCGAACAGAAAAAAAGACACCTTCACAGCTCTGGACAGCCCCCCCATGGAGAGAGCCTGACAGTGACCAACAACACCCCTGATCCACCCACACCCGAGAGAGCCTTCCACTAACACCCCCCCCCCCACAGAAAAAAAGACAATTACCTTCACAGCTCTGGACATCCCCCCCATGGAGAGAGCCTGATGGAGACCAACAACACCCCTGCTCCACCCCCACCTGAGAGAGTCTTTCACTAACACCCCCCAACAGAAAAAAAGACACTCACATTCACAGCTCTGGACATCCCCCCCCAATGGAGAGCGCCTGACGGTGACCAACAACACCCCTGCTCCACCCCCACCCGAAAGAGCCTTCTACTAGCATCCCCTTGACAGAAAAAAAAGACACTCACCTTCACAGGTCTGGCTATCCCCAGGAATGACAGTGGGACTCTGCATACACCATCAAGCAGCCCACAGCCTCTCTCAGATCCCACCTGGTCCCCATGTCCCTCCTGCAGGGGCCAGTGCTGCCCCCCCTAAAAAAATGCCGCCCTAGGCAAATGCCTTTTTTTGCCTTGTGGTAAATACGCCCCCGAGTAACATAAGCACTTATTATCCAACTCACTCTGTGCTGGAATCCAGGTTGTTCAGATTGTATTTTCTTGGTGTACATTCCGTGTAGAGCGTGGGCCAGAACATACACAGCCCTGTATGCATAGGAAGGTATAGATGTATATTTAAAAAATACTTCAGAAATATCAATTACATCTGTACAAGGTCTGAAAGAGAGAGGAGAATATAAATGAAAAAGTTTATTTTTGTGCGGATTTGGGGAACGGCACAGAAGCAAAGAAATCCAAATATCTTCCAGTATTGGGTCAGTTAAGCAGCTGGAGAAGTTGACACCAACACCACGATGATTGAAGTTCACGCTTTTCATTTGTGGCCACTGAAATATGAAGGTGCAGTTGATTGGTTTAAAATTAGTATAGAAGGTATCTGGGACTTTACTCCACGACGGCGGGAAAATAAATGTGATCTTTTCTATAGCAGAGGGTATAATAGAAGCAACAAAATAAGAAAAGTACATTGTGGAAATTCCACAAACTACCACGACTTTAGCTGTTGATTCATTAATAACCTTTGATTGCCGATAATTATATTCCAAATGTGCAGAGATTTGAAGGATATAATGTATGCAGATCCCGTGTTGGCTCATCATCCTGCTCAGTTCTTGGGCCTCATCGACACCGCAGCCATCCAATGATGTAACTATTCCAACCCAGTTCCACCCAAAATGCTTCAAGAAATGTACAACAGCCGTATAATAGGCCCGAATGTCCGGTGTCATACGGAATAAAGTTGGATACATTCTTCCATCACTCCGGGGAGGGTGAGAGACTCGATAACTAAGCTGGATGATACGTTGGGAGATATTTTCATGGGATGGTATTATCATTCAAACAAAGAAAATATATAAATGACACACAAAGATCTCTATCATATTAGGATGGACTTTTGTCTTTTTTCAGCCAGACTAACTATGTAACTATATTTGTTTTTTCTGTTCTAATAAAAAGAAGTACTTGCCAGAATTTATATCCTAGAGATCTAAGTAGATGACGGCACACAATGCCTACTTACCTTCTACACCCTCACATTCAGCCCTTAATTCACCTACAGAACTGCTCATTCTAATGCTACATAATTACATAGTTAGTCTGGCAGAAAAAAAACAAAAGTCCATCCAGTTCAACCATAGAAAAAAAAAGAGTTATAATCCTACACCCAGAGTTGATCCGGAGGAAGTCGGAAAGAAAAAGAGTCTACCAGCTATACTTCGTAGCATTGAAAATGATCAGTCCAACTGACTGCCTGTCTCAATTCTTGAGGCCCTAAAATTCCAGGAAAGTACAAATCCCCCCCCCCCCCAAATGACACCTTTTTTGGAAAGCTGGAGAGAGAGCTGGAATGTTCTTAAAGGAGAAACTATTTTTGTCCCCATCTGTACATAGTTGCTAAGGAGTTTGTCCTCAAGTTCACAGTTCCCGTGGGCATCCCATACACCCCTCAACCCCATCCGAGATCTAAACCCCTAAATAAAATTACAAAACCAAGATCAAAGACTGTTTTCTGACTCCAGTGTGCAGAGTGTGGAAGAAAATGCGTGTTGCCTGGCTGTGTAGCGCATTACAGGGACCCAATAAGTGTTATTGTAAAAAAAAAAAAAAAAAAAGATCACTGATCACCCCCCAGAGTAGTACAATGTTACCAACTGCATTTAAAAATGTAAAAATAAAATAAAATAAAAAATATTGTATTGAGAATTTTAAATTTTTTTAAGGTTGTTTTTTTTTTTGAACAACTTGCCAATTGCCTGCCTACAATCTGCGGGCGAGTGGTGGGTCTGGGCAAAGCGATGTATCCTTACGTCACTTTCTATTTAGGGGTGTATCTGCGCCCCCACTGTCCCCCACGTCGGTCCAGGGAGAGAAGAAAGAACACCGCACTGTCAGTAAAAGCGCTACAATTTACACACACGCCGTAGATTAGCACATTAACCCTTTGATCACCCCGTCACCCAGCCACTGACATTAGTACAGTGTCAGTATATAGAATTTTTCACTGATCACTGTATTCCTGCCACTAGTGACATCAGATGATGTCAGGGTCAGTTATCGCCCCTCCCAGCCAGGGTCAGCCAGTGTTAGATTACCCGCACACTATAGGTCACTGATCTCCCCCATTACTAGTACAGTGTCACTATAGGAACCACTGATGTATTATACATGGAGATCATATCCCCCCTTATGTATTATACATGGAGATCATATCCCCCCTTATGTATTATACATGGAGATCATATCCCCCCTTATGTATTATACATGGAGATCATATCCCCCCTTATGTATTATACATGGAGATCATATCCCCCTTATGTATTATACATGGAGATCATATCCCCCCTTATGTATTATACATGGAGATCATATCCCCCTTATGTATTATACATGGAGATCATATCCCCCCAATATGTATTATACATGGTGATCATATCCCCCCTTATGTATTATACATGGAGATCATATCCCCCCTTATGTATTATACATGGAGATCATATCCCCCTTATGTATTATACATGGAGATCATATCCCCCCCTTATGTATTATACATGGAGATCATATCCCCCCTTATGTATTATACATGGAGAACATATCCCCCCTTATGTATTATACATGAAGATCATATCCCCCCTTATGTATTATACATGGAGATCATATCCCCCTTATGTATTATACATGGAGATCATATCCCCCCTTATGTATTATACATGGAGATCATATCCCCCCTTATGTATTATACATGGAGATCATATCCCCCCTTATGTATTATACATGGAGATCATATCCCCCCTTATGTATTATACATGGTGATCATATGCCCCCTTATGTATTATACGTGGAGATCATATCCCCCTTATCTATTATACGTGGAGATCATATCCCCTCTTATGTATTATACGTGGAGATCATATCCCCCTTATGTATTATACATGGAGATCATATCCCCCCTTATGTATTATACATGGAGATCATATCCCCCTTATGTATTATACATGGAGATCATATCCCCCCTTATGTATAATACATGGAGATCATATCCCCCCCATTATGTATTATACATGGTGATCATATCCCCCCTTATGTATTATACATGGAGATCATATCCCCCCTTATGTATTATACATGGTGATCATATCCCCCTTTATGTATTATACATGGAGATTATATCCCCCCTTATGTATTATACATGGAGATAATATCCCCCCCATTATGTATTATACATGGAGATCATATCCCCCTTATGTATTATACATGGAGATCATATCCCCCCTTATGTATTATACATGGAGATCATATCCCCCCTTATGTATTATACATGGAGATCATATGCCCCCTTATGTATTATACATGGAGATCATACCCCCCCTTATGTATTATACATGGAGATCATATCCCCCCTTATGTATTATACATGGAGATCATATCCCCTCTTATGTATTATACATGGAGATCATATCCCCCCCTTATGTATTATACTTGGAGATCATATCCCCCCTTATGTATTATACATGGAGATTATATCCCCCCTTATGTATTATACATGGAGATAATATCCCCCCCATTATGTATTATACATGGAGATCATATCCCCCTTATGTATTATACATGGAGATCATATCCCCCCTTATGTATTATACATGGAGATCATATCCCCCTTATGTATTATACATGGAGATCATATCCCCCTTATGTATTATACATGGAGATCATATCCCCCCTTATGTATTATACATGGTGATCATATCCCCCCCTATGTATTATACACGGAGATCATATCCCCCCCTTATGTATTATACATGGAGACCATATCCCCCCTTATGTATTATACATGCAGATCATATCCCCCTTATGTATTATACATGGAGACCATATCCCCCCTTATGTATTATACATGGAGATCATATCCCCCCTTATGTATTATACATGGAGATCATATCCCCCTTATGTATTATACTTGGAGATCATATCCCCCCTTATGTATTATACATGGAGATCATATCCCCTCTTATGTATTATACATGGAGATCATATCCCCCCCCTTATGTATTATACTTGGAGATCATATCCCCCCTTATGTATTATACATGGAGATCATACCCCCCCTTATGTATTATACATGGAGATCATATCCCCCTTATGTATTATACATGGTGATCATATCCCCCTTATGTATTATACATGGAGATCATATCCCCCTTATGTATTATACATGGAGATCATATCCCCCCTTATGTATTATACATGGTGATCATATCCCCCCCTATGTATTATACACGGAGATCATATCCCCCCCTTATGTATTATACATGGAGACCATATCCCCCCTTATGTATTATACATGCAGATCATATCCCCCTTATGTATTATACATGGAGACCATATCCCCCCTTATGTATTATACATGGAGATCATATCCCCCCTTATGTATTATACATGGAGATCATATCCCCCTTATGTATTATACATAGAGATCATATCCCCCCTTATGTATTATACATGGTGATCATATCCCCCCTTATGTATTATACATGGAGATCATATCCCCCCTTATGTATTATACATGGAGATCATATCCCCCCTTATGTATTATACATGGAGATCATATCCCCCCTTATGTATTATACATGGAGATCATATCCCCCCTTATGTATTATACATGGAGATCATATCCCCCCCTTATGTATTATACATGGAGATCATATCCCCCCTTATGTATTATACATGGAGATCATATCCCCCCCTTATGTATTATACATGGAGATCATATCCCCCCTTATGTATTATACATGGAGATCATATCCCCCTTTATGTATTATACATGGAGATCATATCCCCCTTATGTATTATACATGGAGATCATATCCCCCCCTTATGTATTATACATGGAGATAATATCCCCCCTTATGTATTATACATGGAGATCATATTCCCCCTTATGTATTATACATGGAGATCATATTCCCCCTTATGTATTATACATGGAGATCATATCCCCCCTTATGTATTATACATGGAGATCATATCCCCCCTTATGTATTATACATGGTGATCATATCCCCCTTATGTATTATACATGGACATCATATCCCCCCCTTATGTATTATACATGGAGATCATATCCCCCCTTATGTATTATACATGGAGATCATATCCCCCCTTATGTATTATACATGGAGATCATATCCCCCCTTATGTATTATACATGGAGATCATATCCCCCCTTATGTATTATACATGGAGATCATATCCCCCCTTATGTATTATACATGGTGATCATATCCCCCTTATGTATTATACATGGACATCATATCCCCCCCTTATGTATTATACATGGAGATCATATCCCCCCTTATGTATTATACATGGAGATCATATCCCCCCTTATGTATTATACATGGTGATCATATCCCCCCTTATGTATTATACATGGTGATCATATCCCCCCTTATGTATTATACATGGAGATCATATCCCCCCTTATGTATTATACATGGAGATCATATCCCCCCCTTATGTATTATACATGGAGATCTTATCCCCCCTTATGTATTATACATGGAGATCATATCCCCCCTTATGTATTATACATGGAGATCATATCCCCCCTTATGTATTATACATGGAGATCATATCCCCCCTTATGTATTATACATGGTGATCATATCCACCTTATGTATTATACATGGACATCATATCCCCCCTTATGTATTATACATCGAGATCATATCCCCCCTTATGTATTATACATGGAGATCATATCCCCCCTTATGTATTATACATGGAGACCATATCCCCCCTTATGTATTATACATGGAGATCATATCCCCCCTTATGTATTATTCATGGAGATCATATCCCCCCTTATGTATTATACATGGAGATCATATCCCCCCCTTATGTATTATACATGGAGATCATATCCCCCCTTATGTATTATACATGGAGATAATATCCCCCTTATGTATTATACATGGAGATCATATCCCCCCTTATGTATTATACATGGAGATCATATCCCCCCTTATGTATTATACATGGAGATCATATCCCCCCTTATGTATTATACATGGAGATCATATCCCCCCTTATGTATTATACATGGTGATCATATCCCCCCTTATGTATTATACATGGAGATCATATCCCCCCTTATGTATTATACATGGTGATCATATCCACCTTATGTATTATACATGGACATCATATCCCCCCTTATGTATTATACATCGAGATCATATCCCCCCTTATGTATTATACATGGAGATCATATCCCCCCTTATGTATTATACATGCAGATCATATCCCCCTTATGTATTATACATGGAGACCATATCCCCCCTTATGTATTATACATGGAGATCATATCCCCCCTTATGTATTATACATGGAGATCATATCCCCCTTATGTATTATACATAGAGATCATATCCCCCCTTATGTATTATACATGGTGATCATATCCCCCCTTATGTATTATACATGGAGATCATATCCCCCCTTATGTATTATACATGGAGATCATATCCCCCCTTATGTATTATACATGGAGATCATATCCCCCCTTATGTATTATACATGGAGATCATATCCCCCCTTATGTATTATACATGGAGATCATATCCCCCCCTTATGTATTATACATGGAGATCATATCCCCCCTTATGTATTATACATGGAGATCATATCCCCCCCTTATGTATTATACATGGAGATCATATCCCCCCTTATGTATTATACATGGAGATCATATCCCCCTTTATGTATTATACATGGAGATCATATCCCCCTTATGTATTATACATGGAGATCATATCCCCCCCTTATGTATTATACATGGAGATAATATCCCCCCTTATGTATTATACATGGAGATCATATTCCCCCTTATGTATTATACATGGAGATCATATTCCCCCTTATGTATTATACATGGAGATCATATCCCCCCTTATGTATTATACATGGAGATCATATCCCCCCTTATGTATTATACATGGTGATCATATCCCCCTTATGTATTATACATGGACATCATATCCCCCCCTTATGTATTATACATGGAGATCATATCCCCCCTTATGTATTATACATGGAGATCATATCCCCCCTTATGTATTATACATGGAGATCATATCCCCCCTTATGTATTATACATGGAGATCATATCCCCCCTTATGTATTATACATGGAGATCATATCCCCCCTTATGTATTATACATGGTGATCATATCCCCCTTATGTATTATACATGGACATCATATCCCCCCCTTATGTATTATACATGGAGATCATATCCCCCCTTATGTATTATACATGGAGATCATATCCCCCCTTATGTATTATACATGGTGATCATATCCCCCCTTATGTATTATACATGGTGATCATATCCCCCCTTATGTATTATACATGGAGATCATATCCCCCCTTATGTATTATACATGGAGATCATATCCCCCCCTTATGTATTATACATGGAGATCTTATCCCCCCTTATGTATTATACATGGAGATCATATCCCCCCTTATGTATTATACATGGAGATCATATCCCCCCTTATGTATTATACATGGAGATCATATCCCCCCTTATGTATTATACATGGTGATCATATCCACCTTATGTATTATACATGGACATCATATCCCCCCTTATGTATTATACATCGAGATCATATCCCCCCTTATGTATTATACATGGAGATCATATCCCCCCTTATGTATTATACATGGAGACCATATCCCCCCTTATGTATTATACATGGAGATCATATCCCCCCTTATGTATTATTCATGGAGATCATATCCCCCCTTATGTATTATACATGGAGATCATATCCCCCCCTTATGTATTATACATGGAGATCATATCCCCCCTTATGTATTATACATGGAGATAATATCCCCCTTATGTATTATACATGGAGATCATATCCCCCCTTATGTATTATACATGGAGATCATATCCCCCCTTATGTATTATACATGGAGATCATATCCCCCCTTATGTATTATACATGGAGATCATATCCCCCCTTATGTATTATACATGGTGATCATATCCCCCCTTATGTATTATACATGGAGATCATATCCCCCCTTATGTATTATACATGGTGATCATATCCACCTTATGTATTATACATGGACATCATATCCCCCCTTATGTATTATACATCGAGATCATATCCCCCCTTATGTATTATACATGGAGATCATATCCCCCCTTATGTATTATACATGGAGACCATATCCCCCCTTATGTATTATACATGGAGATCATATCCCCCCTTATGTATTATTCATGGAGATCATATCCCCCCTTATGTATTATACATGGAGATCATATCCCCCTCTTATGTATTATACATGGAGATCATATCCCCCCTTATGTATTATACATGGAGATCATATCACCCTTATGTATTATACATGGAGATCATATCCCTCCTTATGTATTATACATGGAGATCATATCCCCCCTTATGTATTATACATGGAGATCTTATCCCCCCCTTATGTATTATACATGGTGATCATATCCCCCATTATGTATTATACATGGAGATCATATCCCCTCTTATGTATTATACATGGAGATCATATCCCCCCTTATGTATTATACATGGAGATCATATCCCCCTTATGTATTATACATGGAGATCATATCCCCCCTTATGTATTATACATGGGGATCATATCCCCCCTTATGTATTATACATGGAGATCATATCCCCACTTATGTATTATACATGGGGATCATATCCCCCCTTATGTATTATACATGGAGATCATATCCCCACTTATGTATTATACATGGAGATCATATCCCCCCCTTATGTATTATACATGGAGATCATACCCCCCCTTATGTATTATACATGGAGATCATATCCCCACTTATGTATTATACATGGAGATCATATCCCCCTTATGTATTATACATGGAGATCATATCCCCACTTATGTATTATACATGGAGATCATATCCCTCCTTAAGCATTTGTGACGGAGGGTAAGCGGGACACAACACACAAGGCAGACGGCAAACACTTAAAGCTTTATTAAAACAGACAACAGTCACTCAATGGGGAGTAGTGCAGGGAGAGAGAGTCCAAAATACTTGTAATCCAGCCCCGGTGGGCAAAGCTAAAGGCTCCACAGCAATTTGTAATCCAAGAGGCAGTTCATAAGCAGTCAGATAGCACAAGGGGAGCATACACTCACGCAAAGCTGATGCGATAGTCTCAGGCAGAGCTGACAGCGTTCCAGGCAGGGCTGATGTAGCTTCTGGGACCCCCCTTCCTCCAATGGAGCTCAGGCAGAGCCGAGGGGCCACTAAAGTCCAGCTGAACCCCTCAGTGGTTGCCCAGCAGAATGGCACAACAAGAGAGACCAACACTGGCCTCTTAAACCCCCTGAGCAGGAAGAGAGGTGGAGGGGGGTCATTAGTATGTGACAATGAAGAGAATGGAACTACAGTAATTTAATTTGTAGCTGTACACAGAAAGGACTGGTTGGGCAGGATAATTAGTGGGGGAAATACATTAATACAAAAGTAAGGCACTAATTAGGGATGTATACACTCATTGAATTTGGGACCTTTTGTGGAGGGGTGAGTTAATTACAGCTAGGGGCCTTTGGCACACAGGAGTGAATACTAATTGGAGGAAGCTCTTTCTATGGCCAGGAGGGATTAGGAACAAGGAATTAATACCTGGGACTGGCAGAGACCCATATCGTGACACTGCTCCTCCGCCCCTTTTTACAAGTGCCGATAAGGAAAACCGAAACCAGGTTCCCTTGAAGGCACTTGTGGGCCCCTGACTTAGCTACTGTGGGTCTTGCTGGCGGGAAAGGCCATCTGCATTTTGGTGTTGGCTTCCCCGTCTATATCAGATTGTGAAATTATAAGGCTGGAGGGCGAGGCTCCACCTAAGGAGACGCCCATTGTCCCTGGACACCCGGTTCAGGCACGTGAGGGGGTCGTGATCGGTGACAATGGTGAATTCCCTGCTGTACAGGTAGGTTTGTAGTTTCTTTAGGGCCCAGACTATAGCCAGACATTCCTTCTCCAATGTAGCATAGGCAACTTCCCGGTCCAGTAGTTTTCGGCTGAGGAAGGCGACGGGATGTTCCTCTCCAGACTCGTTGACTTGGCTGAGGACGGCCCCTAGGCCGTAGGTGGAGGCGTCTGTCTGCACAAGGAAGCGTCTGTTGTGGTCAGGGGCGGCCAGGACAGGGTTGCTTGCCAGGGCGGATTTGAGGTCATGGAAGGTGGATTCACAGGCCGAGGTCCAGTTCACCATCCTGGGACTGTTTTTCCGGGTCAAGTCAGTCAGAGGTTGGGCCGTGGAGTTGAAATTAGGTACAAATTTACGGTAATAGCCGGAAGTACCAAGGAATGCCATCACTTGTTTCTTGGTCTGGGGGGTGGGCCAGTCATAAATTGCTTGAACCTTGGCCGGCTCAGGTTTCAGTATCCCCCCCCCCCCTACTCTGTGTCCGAGGTACTGTACCTCAGCCATTCTCAACTGGCACTTTTCAGGTCTCACTGTCAGCCCAGCCCTGCAGATGCGGTCTAGGATGGAGAAAAGGTGACGGCCCGATCCGCTAGCACAGTCCGCATCTGGGCCGCCTGGCGGGGGCTCAGCCGAGCCCCCCGTGGGGATCTGATCTAGGGAGGTGGTGACCTTGGTGGCTTGTAAGAGGTTGGGCAGGGCTCCCTCATCCGCTTCGCCTGTGGAGGCGGGGCAGACGGCTAGCACGGGCAGAGTCTGGTCATGGTACTCTTTCGACATGTTGATGTGAACCGTGCGCTGCTGGCGGTAACGAGCGTCAAGACTAATGACATAGCTAGTCACATCTAACTTGCGAAGGACCTTGTAGGGTCCTTCCCAGGTGTGCTGGAGCTTGTTTCTGGAGGTGAGGGACTATCCTGAGCATCTGCTCCCCTTCCGTGAACTCGCGTCTGCGTGCCTTGCGGCCGTACCATACCTAAATATAGAGTAAGTATGCAGCGCTCATGTAGTGAACGTAACAAAATATAAAAACTGTTGATAAATGAAAAATAAAAAATAGATAAAAAACAAATAATGAATGAGCATAACAATACATAAGGTGAATACATATGATTCGAAATCACTACTTATGTCCCAAAAGACATAAAGATTGTAAAGTTCTAGGTCATCCAGTAGACAGGTGAATGGATGGTGTCACTGGTCAATAAGCACAAGGTGTTCAAAGTGGTAACTCTACTCTATATTTAGGTTCTCTGAGGATTGTGAGGTTTTATCCTTTATGCTTGCAGCCTTCTTTGTCCTTTTAGTGTGCGCACTTTGATCCTGCGTTTTTGTTGTCTTACCTTTACCTCTACAAGTTGAGCAGCCAGATAATTGTTATTCTATACTCTCTTACTCAATATCATTCATTATGGATGTGTTTGAGTACAGAACTTCTAGACCAATTATTTCAGATGATATATTCACATGCGAAGAAGAAGTGGATAATTTACATGGACTATTTGTCCATTTAGCAAATCATACTACATCAGAGATTCTCACATTTTCTAGAAAAGTATATAAAAGAAGGTGTGGTCACACGGTCACTTAGATGTGATTTTCCACTAGAAACAGACAATATCAATAGTGACCAAGAATGGCACCAATTTTTTAACAATTTGGGTCTTGACATACTCAAGTGCCTTGTATTAAGGAAAAAGAAGAAGCTTGTGTATCTTGACACTGAAATTAGTAAAACCAGAGAAAAATTAGCTCCATATATAAAGAGAGAGGATTACAAACAAGAATCTGACAAATTGAAAATTTTATTGGATAATACTGATAAGGAGCAAAAAGCCAAAAAGCGCAAAAAATATTAAAGATTACAAAGATGGTTTGGTCTTTAAATGGGAAGCATCTAAACAAGTTCCACCCATTAGCTTAACACCAATGAACCCTCCTAACCAAACTATTAATAAAAATATTAATAAACGCAATTTACGAATTTCAAATCAACACACCCCTGTTAAACCTTACTATTCACCTATTAGAAATAAGAATACTCATTTTAATATCCCCACCCACAGTAAATCTGAAGCACTCCAAGATCTTCAGGATCAGGAAATAGGTAACAGAGATATGAGGACACATCCCCATAATGTAATGAACAACAGGAATTTCTTTAACTACAACCAAAGGTCTAATTATAGACCAAATAGATCTAGGATTCCAACATGTAAAGAACCACGGAATAGGGTCAATATCATCCTCCATCAACACAATATAACGCATATCCATACAATAACAGCAGATCTCGCCACCATAACTATGAACTACCCTACTCTCCTCGTCTACATAATACTTATACACCTCAGTCTAAAAACACGGGATCTCATTTTAGATTTCCAGATAATCACGTCTATAGATGGAATGATGATAGTTACAACTGAAATATAAATGATATAGATAACAGGAGACAACCCAACACCATCCTGCAATATAATCAACCAATGAATTTTTTAGGAAACTGCCAATCCCAGAAAAGAAATACTCGTTTAGAGGAAAACGAGGAGGAAGGAGAGTCAACAGATTATGAAAAATGTAGATAGAAACGGGATCTTTAATCTGAGTCAAACAACATTAACGGATAATGAAACTGATTTATTGAATAAAGGCCTGAAATTTGCTCCAAAATCCAAATTGAACAAATTATTGATGTCCATAAATTTTCCAGGAAACTGTCCATCAAAAGACACTTTATAGCTAACCCAATCACTAGAAATACCATATACAATAACAATTTCAAATCTTCACAACTCAGTAATGCCTCCTTGTTCAATCCTCCATCTCATTCTCACATTAATATTTTTTGGAATTTGGTGATAAATGATTTGAATAATCTGAAAATAAAAAACTGGTATAAGCAAGAAAATAAGGATTTGGTAATACGCCCTGCTGACAAGGGAGGTGGGGTGGTTGTGATGGATAAAGGTTACTATATTAAACAGGTAATGGACATCCTGAACGATACTAATACATATAGACTGTTACCCAATAACCCTGTACTTAAATATAAGAAAGATCTCAAAAGTCTAATTTCAGAAGGATTTAATTTGGGCATAGTGAATAAAAAAGAAAGAGTCTATCTATGTCCTACTGCTCCAAAATTGCCAGTACTTTATTGTCTTCCGAAAATTCATAAAGATGCCACGAATCCACCTGGTAGACCTATCGTAAGCTGTATTGGCTCATTGAGCTCGCGTATAGGAGAATACATAGACTTTTTTCTCCAGCCATTAGTAACATCCACTCCTGCATACCTCAGAGATACGAAACAGATTCTCATTGATCTAGCTAACGTAAGAACCAAATCATCCACTTATTTAGTTACAGCCGATGTGGCATCACTGTACACCAATATTAAACACCAAGATGGTATGACAGCTGTTCAGTTTTATCTAGAACAAGCTACAGATATTCCACAACAACAAAAATGCTTTATTATGAAATTACTCAGTTATGCTATGAACCACAAATACTTTTGGTTCAATAACCAATATTACCCCCAAATTACCGGTGTTGCTATGGGCGCGAAATTCGCACCCAGTTTAGCTAATTTATTTTTGTCCTGGTGGGAGGAAGTGATTATCCACGCAAGGGATTGGCCAGAACTATCTTTTTACTGTAGGTAATAGATGATGTGTTTTTACTTTGAGAAGGAGATGAATTTTCGTTGCATAATTTTTTTAGAACACAATTTTAACAGTTCCAATATCAATTTAACGTATCAATTTAGCCAAGTTGAAATTAATTTCTTAGATCTTGTCATCATAAATGAAGGTACCGATATCATTACCAAAATGTTTTTCATGGGTACAGACCGCAATAGCTTTATACCCATTGAAAGTTGCCACCACCCTATGTAGATTAAGAATATTCCTAGGGGCCAATTTCTCAGAATACGGTGTAACTGCAACAAGTTAGAAGATTTCTACTTACAAGCTAACATCCTGAAAGAAAGGTTCATAGAAAAAGGGTATAATGCTGATTCTTTACAAGAAGACATTAATGAGATAGCGGTTAAAAATAGGACTGAAATATTGTCCGCTAACAAAAAAGAAATAGTCCCCAAGGTATGCCCATTCATAACCAATTATTCAGTACAACACAAAGATATCTCAAGAATACTCAAGAAAAATTGGGGTGTTCTTAAAAATGACCCAATATTGGGCAATACCCTCCCAGACAAACCCGAACTTGTGTTCCGGGAAGCACCCTCACTACTCCATTATTTTGCACTTAATGCTATTGACCCATCGCAGAATATCACTTTTTCTTATGGCTTTAAAGGATTTTATCCTTGCAATACGTGTGTCATATGCACATGTAATGGTATTCGGAAAACCAAGAAAGACACATTTACCTCTAACATCACAGGCAAATCATATGATATAAATTCATTAAATCACATGTAACAGCATCCATGTGGTATACCTGCTAGAATGCCCATGTAAAAAGCAGTACGTAGGAAGGACAACCAGAAGACTGAGAGATCGTCTAAGAGAGCACGTATTCAACATTAAAAGAGGCTTTAAAGATCATGTGTTGTCCAAACATTATAGGTACTTTCATCAAAGGAATCCGGAAAGCCTCAGATTTCTTGGCATAGACATCATTAAACATAATTGGAGGGGTAATCATAGGACAAGAGAGGTCTCCAAATTAGAAACTAAATGGATCTACCAGCTCAGCTCCTTGTCTCCTTTGGGACACAATGTTGAATTAGACATTAACTGTTTCATTGATACTAGATAGAATATTTTAATATCTAACCCCCCCCCTCCCTCTTTGTATACATTTTAACATAGTCTGTTATACCTACCATATATATATTAAATAATACGAGTTTGTCCATTAATGTGTTACAATATTCTTAGGTGACTCCTAGTCTTTCACAATGGTTTGTCATTATTCAAATACAAAAAATTTGCAGCGCTTGAGTGTATAATACAGGGAATTAACATGAATAGCAGATTTAAATGTTCATATTTCGACATGCACCAGATTCCACACTCTTAAATTGTTGTAAACAGTAATCAGATAAGTAATGAAGATCTATCCGACTAATCAAGGTGCCTATAGTGATGGTGATGTTAAAGTCATAAGTTCTGTGATGTATCCAAACAAATCCGTGACTTCCGTGATAGGGGAATAACAGTATAATGCACTAACCAGATAGCGCAAGTACATGCGCATTGGAGTATAATGACCTACTCCTGGTCACAGCCAGATGGTCCTCAGCGTCAAGCCCTCAGGAACACCAGTGCACCACTCTTGCCATCTCCTACCACCAGGGGGAGTGCGCCTCTTTACAGTAACACAAAATCACTTTATATCCTCTATCGCCAGGATTGGTGTGCTTTCATATCAGGAGATCATCTCAGGGGCTCAGCAATAAGACCCAAAAGAAAGAAATCTTGATAGTGTAGTATTTTATTCAAAGGTAAAAAGTAAGTAATACACTTACATGGTAATGTCCAAAAAGCTGATGCATAGAATCCAAAAAGATGGCCGACAGTCAGATGCATGAAACAAGTGGATGATCAATGGTGTGAGAGGTGTCCTTATCCCTAACGCGTTTCGTGGCAATGGCACATTATCAAAGGCCATTATCACGGAAGTCACGGATTTGTTTGGATACATCACAGAACTTATGACTTTAACATCACCATCACTATAGGCACCTTGACTAGTCGGATAGATCTTCATTACTTATCTGATTACTGTTTACAACAATTTAAGAGTGTGGAATCTGGTGCATGTCGAAATATGAACATTTAAATCTGCTATTCATGTTAATTCCCTGTATTATACACTCAAGCGCTGCAAATTTTTTGTATTTGACTTTTGATGAAGGGGGTATACGAGGTTTACCTATATGCTAGCAGCTTGAATCCTGTCATATCCAGCGCTCGTTCCTCTCTTCATATATTTGTCATTATTACCTTTGGTGGTTAATCTTATTTCACATTTTACACATTTTTCATTAATCTATAAGGGATTGTTTAAAAAATAAGAATTTTTTAAACTAATTTTTGTAAATTTTATTATTTTCATGTGTATCTTACTCCTTAATAGTTTAATATGCTATTTTTAACATTCAGCCTTTTTTACTAATATCATGTGATTTTGTTAAAAAATTGATACGCGGTGGAGGGTATTTTCAAGAAGAGTGGAACTTCCCTCTTTTGAAAGGAATGTGCGATTAAATAGGTGAAAAGCTCTTTGTCGGGATGTTACATTTCTCCTGAAGGGTCGAAAAGGAGTCAAGATTGAGGGTTGTATAAAGATCTTTTATATGCGAGATGCCTCGGTGTTCCCAGTGTAACAGGTTTAAGGAAGGGATAATGAGGTGTAGAGTCTTAAGTGGGGTAGGTACTTGTCTGGTTTCCATCGATTTTAGTGCTAAGAAATCATACCAAGCTTGTAGGGAGGCTTGAATGCAAGAGTGTCTGAGTAAAGTATTGGACTGAGGGTTTGTTGGAAAGAAAAGTAGGTCGCATGGTGCAGTTCGGAAATGTGGGGGTGTTTCCATGGTGGACCATGTCTTTTCTCTAGTTGGGTGCCACCAAAAATAGAGTTGGTCTAGAATAGTGGCTTTATAATATGATTTTAAATGTGGGAGACCTGCTCCTCCTTTGGCAGTTGGTCGTATTAATAGATTTGTAGAATATCTGAGTTTTTTGGAATTCCATAGAAATTTAGCAAGTATCGCCTGTAATTTGGAGAAAAAGGAATCGGGGAAAGGAATGGGAAGCGTGCGGAATATGTTAAGAATTTTTGGAAGAATGTTCAATTTCAGGGTAGCTACTCTACCTAGTTTTGAAAGTGTTGCTGTACGAAGATTATTGAGTTCTCGTGGGATAGATTCGAGTAAGGGTTTGTGATTGGAGGCATAGAGTTGGTCTGTTGTGGTGGTCAATCTGATTCCTAGGTATGGTATGCTATGTTGTTCCCATGAGAAGGGAAATTGTTTAGCTAGTACAACTTGAGATTTGGTAGATGTGTGGAGATTTAATATGGAAGATTTGGGTTCATTGAGTTTATAGCATGATACTGTCGAATAACTTTGGAGATGTGCACGGATCGCACGGAGTGATTTGTGTGGGTTAGTTACCATAAATATAATGTCGTCTGCAAAAAGGCTGATTTTGTGTCCCTTATTAAGGTGAGTAATTCCAGTAAAGGTCGGGTCGTCTCTTAATTTAGACGCTAAGGGTTCGATGAGTAGCGTGAAGATTATGGGGGATAAGGGGCAACCCTGTCTTGTACCGTTGGATATGTGAAAGGTGTTTGAGAGAGTGCCGTTTGTTAGTACTCTAGCGGATGGGTTGGAGTTAAGAGAGAGGATTGCGGAAAGCATCCAATCTGTGATTCCGAATTTTTTGAGCGTCAGTTCCATAAATTGCCAGTGTATGCGGTCAAATGCTTTTTCAGCATCCAAGGATAGGAATAGGAATAATTAAAATAACTAATACTGGCTTTTTTTCGTAAAATAGTGGTATTTATTTACTAGCATTATTTCCCAGTTAGCTAGGAGTTAAAATCTCCGATGGATGTTGTTGTAATCATCATCCTGGGAATATACACCTGGCTTGGATATGAAGCCAGTGTTAGTTCTTACATACTAGGGAAAATGGCCGCCGGAGGAAGTATAGGGCTACAAGAAAATGGAGGATCAGTGACCGCCCTAATAGGGCAGAGTCATTACAGAAGGCCTTATAAATAATACAGGAATCCACCTATTGCGCTATCCTGATAAAGCCACGTGATATCGTGGAGTAACGCGTAGAGCGCAGTGGCGTACTTCTGGTACAGCACTTTTGGCAGACGCCATCTTTGAACACCCAGCACCTTGCAGTACACCCACAGCACATGGGAGACCAGCTGTACGACATCTGCTATACTGTGAGTGTTCTCTTTTGGCTTGTTTTTATCTGCTATATGGAATAAATGGCATCTCACTATGGAGGCTCTCTTTGTCTACCTCTCTATGGCCTTGTGATTATCCCGGGGGTATTACCATCTGAGGGCATAAGTGACCTGGCGGAGGAGATCGAGTGGTACTACAGCAGTATTATTACAGAGCTCCCCAGTCTGGTGGAGCATTATTACCTAAAGTGTTGTGGCCCTTAGGGGTCGCATGGTTAAGGTGAGGAGGCACTTTAGCCACTTTTGTATTACGATATACACGTGTGGCATGCTAACACGCATCATGTTTGGAGTGAAGAATTGAAGCTCTGACATTGCGTTGTTTGCACATGAAATGTCATGTTATTGCACTTTATTGTGAATTTTACTTTTTCCCAATATTCATCCTCATACTGAGCACTTGTCACTTTCAGTTAGAGTGTGCAATGTTATGGTGTATTATGTTTACTGTGCATATATTGTATTTTGGCACGGTCTAGTCAGCAAACACATGACCTGTTTTGCACTTTATTGTGGATCTTACTTTTAACCAATATTCATACCCTTACTGAGCACTTTCCACTTTCAGATACAGTGTGCTATGTTATGGTGTATTATGTTTACTGTGCATATATTGTATTTTTGGCACGATCTAGTCAGCAAACGCATGACCTGTTTTGCACTTTCAGCACTTGGCACTTATATATTTTTTGGGGGGATTATTTAGCATTAGTTATCAATACCTTTCAGTACAGTGTGGTCACTTTATATGTATTTTTATATCATTGCACCTACTTATTTAGTTTTTCATGTGAAGCGCTTCACCAATATTGTTTTTTTTAGTGTGAAGTATTTGCTGGCACTGGATCAGGCCAAGGCTTTTGATCAGGTAGATCATAAGTACCTCTGGCATTTCCTTGTCTGGTATGGCCTGGAAGGGAGGTTTATTGGCTGGTTGAAAACATTGTATAGAGTGGCGGAGAGCTTCATGTTGATCAATGGTTGGGTTGGGCAGTTCTTTGAGGTTGGCTCTGGGGTGCGCCAGGGGTGTCCGATGAGTCCCTTGCTCTATGCCTTTGCCATTGACCCCTTTGTCAGAAGACTAGATGGCGGGGCGTTGGGCAGGGTGTCGGTGGGTGCTACTGGTGAGTTGCCTTTTAGAGTCGTGGCCTATGCTGATGATGTGTTTGTTTTCATCTCTGGGACTGATGAGGCGCAGGAGGTGGTCTCAGAGATGGAACAGTATGCGGAGGCATCAGGCTCCAAGATCAATAGTGAGAAATGTGAAGTTTTCTGGATGGGTAGGGAAGGTGAGAACTTCTCGCTTGCGGATGCCTTCCCGGAGCCCCAGTCAAAGATCAAAGTGTTAGGCATCACATTTGGCCCTGATGATTATGGTAAATCGAATTGGAAATCCAGGTTGTCTGATGCTGAGGTTAAAGTGAGATGCTGGAAGAGGTGGCGGCTCTCCTTAAGGGAAAGGGTCGATCTGATTAAGACCTACTTGATTCCGGTCTTTGTACGTCAGTTACGTTTGCCTCTTGCCAGAGTCTCTCTATGTGAGGGTCTACAGCTGTTTCTTTCAGTTGTTATGGGGGAACAGACTGAACCTCGTGAAGTGGAATGTGACCTACCGGTCCAGGCGGGAGGGTGGCCCAGGGATGGTCAACCCGATCGTTTTCTTCTCTGTTTGTAAAACATAATTTTGGTAATATGCTGAAAGAGAAGCTGCCTAAATGGGTAGGTTTGTTTCAGGCATGGTTTAAACCCTTTCTGAGCTGTTGGGAGACTGGCGGGCCAGTGAGAAGCCTGAGAGTCAAGTACGGTAAGCTCCCGGCTTACGTTGCCCCAAGCTTGAAAATACTTAGGCGGTGGTGTGTGACAGCGGAGGAGGTCAGATCGCTTCCTGGGAAATTTCTTAGGGAGAGGGTTGTGGCCTCCACCTTTCATGCACCACTGGCCTTGAAGGATTGCCCAGGCCATAGTCTGCGGGAGGGCTTAAGATTGATAAATATGGAAAGGATTCCTTTACAATTTAGGGGCCAGGCCTGGCTCGTGTTCCATGGCAGGCTATATGTGAGAAGGAACTTGAAGTACCGTTCTCTGGACAACCATGGTTGTCCTAGGACGGAATGTGGGGGTGAAGTGGAGACTATGGACCACTTCTTGCTTCAGTGCCCTTTCAATATAGAGGTGTACAAAGAGGTGGGGAGGGCTCTAGACCTCCCCCTCCTGCACTGCATGTCTTATGCAGAGTGGGTATATGGGGCTTTCAAAAGACACGTGGATTTTGATTTTGACACTCTTTTTCTAGTTTGTCTAGTGGTCCGTTACTACACTTGGAACGCACGGTGTCAGGTTTCCATTTGGCAGAAAATTCTTCCTGTCTCGGTGGTGGTGTATGACATTCTTGGTGAGGTTGGGAAAATTCGGGGTCTTGAGACAGACAGGCAGCGGCGAAGGACCTAGATAGAGGCGTGGAGGAATATCAGGTCTGTAGCCGCGGTCTGTTGAACTCTGGGTGAGGATGCTGTTCTTTTTTTCCTCTGTGTTTTCACTCTCTTTTTTTCCTCTGTGATTTTGATGAGAAGAGCTTTTTGAAGAAAGGCTACGTGCATCTGAAGATCTGTTTCTTGGTCTTTACTGTATGTTTGTTAGTAGTATGTTTTTTGCTAGTATAGAGTGGGGTATGGCCGTAAAGGCCTAAAGAAGGTTATATGCCTGGATGGGCCAAAAGACCATGCTAATGAGGGTTTTCATGTTTTAATGTATTTACAGAATTTCTTTAATTTCTTTGTGTGATAATGTATTTGTTATTTTTGTGCTAAAGCACATATAGGCCATAAGGGCCCTATGTTATGTTTGCTGGTATGGCCATAAAGGCCTGAAATTCCTTTTTGCTGCATTTTTGTGGTTTCTGACATGTTTTTTTTTTTAGGAGGATGTTGTAACCAGATAGGGTTTTTCTTTGTTTATAACCAGATGTACAGTCAGGTCCATAAATATTGGGACATTGACACAATTCTAACATTTTGGGCTCTATACACCACCACAATGGATTTGAAATGAAACGAACAAGATGTGCTTTAACTGCAGACTGTCAGCTTTAATTTGAGGGTATTTACATCCAAATCAGGTGAACGATGTAGGAATTACAACAGTTTGCATATGTGCCTCCCACTTATTAAGGGACCAAAAGTAATGGGACAATTGGCTTCTCAGCTGTTCCATGGCCAGGTGTGTGTTATTTCCTCATTATCCCAATTACAATGAGCAGATAAAAGGTCCAGAGTTCATTTCAAGTGTGCTATTTGCATTTGGAATCTGTTGCTGTCAACTCTCAAGATGAGATCCAAAGAGCTGTCACTGTCAGTGAAGCAAGCCATCATTAGGCTGAAAAAACAAAACAAGCCCATCAAAGAGATAGCAAAAACATTAGGCGTGGCCAAAACAACTGTTTGGAACATTCTTAAAAAGAAGGAACGCACCGGTGAGCTCAGCAACACCAAAAGACCCAGAAGACCACGGAAAACAACTGTGGTGGATGACCGAAGAATTCTTTCCCTGGTGAAGAAAACACCCTTCACAACAGTTGGCCAGATCAAGAACACTCTCCAGGAGGTAGGTGTATGTGTGTCAAAGTCAATAATCAAGAGAAGACTTCACCAGAGTGAATACAGAAGGTTCACCACAAGATGTAAACCATTGGTGAGCCTCAAACACAGGAAGACCAGATTAGAGTTTGCCAAATGACATCTAAAAAAGCCTTCACAGTTCTGGAACAACATCCTATGGACAGATGAGACCAAGATCAACTTGTACCAGAGTGATGGGAAGAGAAGAGTATGGAGAAGGAAAGGAACTGCTCATGATCCGTCCATACCACCTCATCAGTGAAGCATGGTGGTGGTAGTGTCATGGCGTGGGCATGTATGGCTGCCAATGGAACTGGTTCTCTTGTATTTATTGATGATGTGACTGCTGACAAAAGCAGCAGGATGAATTCTGAAGTGTTTCGGGCAATATTATCCGCTCATATTCAGCCAAATGCTTCAGAACTCATTGGACGCTTCACAGTGCAGATGGACAATGACCCAAAGCAGACTGCAAAAGCAACCAAAGAAGTGGAATGTTCTGCAATGGCCAAGTCTATCACCTGACCTGAATCCGATTGAGCATTTCACTTGCTGAAGACAAAACTGAAGGGAAAATGCCCCAAGAACAAGCAGGAACTGAAGACAGTTGTAGTAAAGGCCTGGCAGAGCATCACCAGGGATGACACCCAGCGTCTGGTGATGTCTATGCGTTCCACACTTCAGGCTGTCATTGACTGCAAAGGATTTGTAACCAAGTATTAAAAAGTGAAAGTTTGATTTATGATTATTATTCTGTCCCATTACTTTTGGTTCCTTAATAAGTGGGAGGCACATATGCAAACTGTTGTAATTCCTACACCGTTCACCTGATTTGGATGTAAATACCCTCAAATTAAAGCTGGCAGTCTGCAGTTAAAGCACATCTTGTTCGTTTCATTTCAAATCCATTGTGGTGGTGTATAGAGCCAAAAATGTTAGAATTGTGTCGATGTCCCAATATTTATGGACCTGACTGTATGTTTTTTTTGTATTTAGTTATTTTGTATATATGTATTTTATACCTTTTTGTAAGAAATTTTGTTGCTGGTCGCAAGATTTTATCTAATAAAATATTTCCAGCTATCCTACAAGCTAGAATCACGGTGTGAATCACTCTTCCACTATCCACACCCCCCACACCAGACACACCACAAATGGTAGCTTGCCACCATCCAACAGCTTTACTGGCCTGTTGGGACACCACACACACACAGATGTCCGTCTGGCAGATGTGTTACCTTTACAATCTGCACGCAATCTGCCAACACGCAGTGCAATTGCATACACACAAGCAATGAACTTGACCGAGTGTATAAAAATACTAAAATACAATACAATCTAATCTCTCTGGAGATATGAGCCCGAGCTTAAATACCCAGAAGTATTTTATTAATTTTAAGATTTAATATCCTGAAAGTGGGCAGTGCATAAAATATGTACAAAGTATAAAAAGTTACAAAAAATGCAAAAAATACAAGAAGACACACATAGACTATTCACTATAAAATAAAAGGGAATAAAACAGAAATAAAACTTTTACCAAGATTTATCCTGCGACTGGAGCAAGTCAGAGAGTCCGTAATCCGTTAGTCGATCGAACCAGCTCTATACGAACTACAATGTCCTAATGTCAGGGTCCTCAATATATGGGGATATGGATGTAAGTGGGACATTAGTTCTCGGCCAATTGACCCTGGGGGGTGTTCCTATACCTGCCCACAGGATGTTCTGGGTGCTGAACTGCCGAAAGTCAATTGAACCAAGACCGGCTTGAATCACCAAGTCGGGGATTGAATTTCTGACAGCAGCGCATCAATCCGATCGCAACAGTACCAATCATTGTTCCGCTATCGCACTGCAGCGCCACATAACCATTTCCTGCATTTTTCTGGCATTCCACATAGGCCACAAATATAGTTTTTATATGCCGATGTAGCCTGCAGAGTGCCCCATCAGAAGGAAGTATTTTCATCTCTCTGCAACTAATATTTTAGCTTTTATGAGGGATGAAACATACTCCTTTGAGCTACAGTGAGGAACAGAAGTATTTGAACACCCTGCATTTTTTCAAGTTCTCCCACTTAGAAATCATGGAGGGGTCTGAAATTCACATTGTAGGTGCATTCCCACTCTGAGAGACAGAATGTAAAATAAAATTCAGGAAATCACATTGTATGATTTTTAAAGAATTTATTTGTCTTGCACGGCTGAACAGAAGTATTTGAACCCCTGAGAAGATCAGTGTTAATATTTGGTACAGAAGCCTTTGTTTGCAATTACAGAGGTCAAACGTTTCCTGTAGTTCCTGACCAGGTTTGCACTGCAACAGGGATTTTAGCCGACTCCTCCACACAGATCTCCTCTAGATCTGTCAGGTTTCGGGGCTGTCGCTGAGAAACACGGAGTTTCAGCTCCCTCCAAAGATGTTCTATTGTATTTAGGTCTGGAGACTGGCTAGGCCACTCCAGAACCTTGATATGCTTCTTACGGAGCCACTCCTTGGTTATCCTGGCTGTGTGCTTCGGGTAATTGTCATGTTAGAAGACCCAGCCACAACTCATCTTCAATGCTCTGACTGAGGGAAGGAGGTTGTTGCTCAAAATCTCACAATAAATGGCCCCATTCATCCTCTCCTTAATACAGTGCAGTCGTCGTGCCCCTTCACAGAAAAGCACCCCCAAAGCATGATGTTACCACCCCCATGCTTCACAGTAGGGATGGTGTTCTTGGGATGCAACTCATCATTCTTTTTCCTCCAAACACGACGAGTGAAGTTTAGACCAAAAAGTTCTACTTTGGTCTCATCTGACCACATGACTTTCTCCCATGCCTCCTCTGGATCATCCAGATGGTCATTGGCAAACTTCAGACGGGCCTGGACATGTGATGACTTGAGCAGGGGAACCTTCCGTGCAATGCATGATTGGAAACCATGACTGGGTAGTGTTCTACCGACAGTGACCTTTGAAACTGTGGTCCCAGCTCTCTTCATGTCATTGACCAGCTCCTCCCTTGTAGTTCTGGGCTGATTCCTCACCTTTCATATCATCAGTGATACCCCACGAGGTGAGATCTTGCATGGAGCCCCAGTACGAGGGAGACTGACAGTCGTCTTCAGCCTCTTCCATTTTCTAACAATTGCTCCAACAGTTGATCTATTTTCACCAAGCTGCTTGGCAATTGCCCCGTAGCCCTTTCCAGCCTTGTGGAGGTCCACAATTTTGTCTCTGGTGTCTTTTGAAAGCTCTTTGGTCTTGCCCATGGTAGTAGTTGGCGCCTGACTGACTGTGGGGTGGACAGGTGTCTTAAAAGAGCTCAGACAGGTGCTACTAAGTTAGATTAATGAGTGGACTAAAGGTGGACTTTTTAAAGGCGCAGTAACAGGTCTTTGAGAGCCAGAATTCTTGCTGTTTCTTAGGTATTCAAATACGTATGTTCAGCAGTGCGAGACAAATACATTCTTTACAAATCATACAATGTGATTTCCTGAATTTTTTTTTAATTCTGTCTCTCAGAGTGGGAATGCACCTACAATGTGAATTTCAGACCTCTCCATGATTTCTAAGTGGGAGAACTTGCAAAAACACAGGGTGTTCAAATACTTCTGTTCTTCACTGTATGTATATACCGTATTTTTCGCTCCATAAGACGCACCTAGGTTTTAGAGGCAAAAAACAAGAAAAAAAATATTCTGAACCAATGGACTGCAGACACAGTACAGGGGATGACCAGAGACTGCGGACACAGTACAGGAGATGACAAGAGACTGCGGACACAGTACAGGGGATGACCAGAGACTGCGGACACAGTACAGGGGATGACCAGAGACTGCGGACACAGTACAGGAGATGACAAGAGACTGCGGACATACTACAGGAGATGACCAGAGACTGCGGACACAGTGCAGGAGATGACCAGAGACTGCGGACACAGTGCAGGGGATGACCAGAGACTGCGGACACAGTGCAGGGGATGACCAGAGACTGCAGACAGTGCAGGGAATGACCAGAGACTGCAGACAGTGCAGGGAATGACCAGAGACTGCAGACAGTGCAGGGAATGACCAGAGACTGCAGACAGTGCAGGGAATGACCAGAGACTGCAGACAGTGCAGGGAATGACCAGAGACTGCAGACAGTGCAGGGAATGACCAGAGACTGCAGACAGTGCAGGGATTGACCAGAGACTGCAGACAGTGCAGGGATTGACCAGAGACTGCAGACAGTGCAGGGGATGACCAGAGACTGCAGACAGTGCAGGGGATGACCAGAGACTGCAGACAGTGCAGGGGATGACCAGAGACTGCAGACAGTGCAGGGGATGACCAGAGACTGCAGACAGTGCAGGGAATGACCAGAGACTGCTGACCTTTAGGGAGGGAGGGGGAGCGGGTACCTGAATTTGACAGGTACCCGCTCTCACTTCTGCAGAGTTGTCCTTCCCTCTTCTTCCTGGGCTGGCTTCTGTGACAGCCGGGTGTCCACTGCGCATGTGCTGCGCTTTGTGAATGGCCCGGCGCCTTCTGGGACCTGTCATGTGTCCCAGAAGACAGCGGATCATTCATAAAGCACAGCACATGCGCAGTGGGCACCCGGCTGTCACAGAAGCCAGCGCGGGAAGACTGTGCAGCGCTGGAGCAAGGAACAGGTAAGGCCCTGCAGGAGAGAACAGCTGAGCGGCCGGCCCGGTATTCTGACATGGTGGCGGCAGAAATACCGGACCAGCCGCTTTATATTCGCTCCATAAGACGCACTGACATTTCCCCCCCTTTTTTTGGGGGAAAAAAGTGTGTCTTATGGAGCGAAAAATACGGTACTTTTAGAGTTCTCTAGACAGATTGGAGCCCCCCTGGTGTCATGAAGCCAAAACATCTGTGTTTCTCTTTTAAGCTTCAGGAAAATGGCAAAGTCTGATTATGTATAGGTGGCAAAATCTTATTAGCACCCAGGTGCCACTTCCAGCCTGAGGAAGCTGTGTCTCTTTTCAGATGCTAATTGATGACCATCTGTCTCTGAGTACCTATGACTGAATATTTCTTTAATAACAAGGACTGAACTAAATTTACGATTACATATTGCTACAGGTCACATTTCAGCTACTCAGATCTGTACATTTATGTCACACTCTCCATCCCTGCATCGACTGTAGGGAACTCAACAAGATCACCATTAAGAATCAGTACCCACTCCCTCTCATTCCCGAGTTATTTCAGAGGTTTCGGCAGCCCGAGTGTTAATATAACTAGATTTATGAAGGGCCTACAATTTAGTTTGCACAAGGGAAGGCGATGAGTGGAAGACCGCTTTCAGAATGAGCTTTGGGCACTTTGAGTACCTTGTGATGCCGTTTGGATTATGCAACACCCCTACAACATTTCAACACTTTGTGAATGACATCTTCAGGTAATATCTCGATCTCTTCTTGATCATCTACCTGGAGGACATTTTTGATTTTCTACAAGTTATTGGAAGTCCACCGAGACCATGTTAAGAGGGTACTGACTACGTTGAGGATGTATGGCCTGTACACTAAGGCAGAAAAGACTGAAGGAATCCCCATAAATACTCAGAAAATCTCCGCCATCTTGGATTGGCCTGCACATACTGACAAAGGGGTCCAAAGATTTGTGGGCTTTGCCAACTTCTATCGGAAGTAAGTTTATCAAGGGCTTTTCAACCATTATTGCCCCTATTATCCAACTCACTCACCAGCATACACATTTTCTCTGGGGCCAGGAAGCACAAATAGCCTTTGAGCAATTAAAAAAGCAATTTACATCTGCTCCTGTATTACGACACCCAGAACCAACACTTCCCTTCATCCTGGAGGTGGACGCATCAGAGGTGGCTACAGGAGCCGTGATCTCGCAATGCCAAGGCCCAAAAGCTCTGTACATCTGGTAGCCTTTTTCTCCAGGAAACTAAGCCAAGCTGAAAGGTACTACGACATAGGCGACAGGGAACTTATGGTGATCAAAACGGCTTTTGAAGAATGGAGGTACCATTTGGAAGGAGCTAGTCACCCGATTATGATCTTCACAGATCATAAGAATCTGGAATATTTAAGATCCGCCAAGCGCCTAAGACCTCGGCAAGCTAGATGGGCCTTATATTTCTCCAGGTTCAATTTTCATATCACCTACCGCCCAGGATCCAAAAATCTGAAGGCAGATGCTCTATCTCATATGTTCCTGGATTCAGTTGAACCTTTGCCGCCAATACCATCCTGTCTGGCCAAAATTTTTTATTAATCCAGCTCAGTCTTAAGTTTTTGATTGAACAGGCCTCTGTACGGTGCACCAGACCTGAACAGGACTCATTAAGGAGGCAGGATGGCTTTCTTTGGCACCAGGATAAGTTCTTTTTACCCCAGGAGGTAAGATCCCAAGTTTTCAAGACATTCCACGACCATCAACTTGCTGGTCACTTCGGAGCCCGAAAAACAATGGAACTGATCCAGCGATCCTTTTGGTGACCCAACTTAAGTCAAGACTGCAGAGCCTATGTAAAATCCTGCACAGTTTGTCTACGCAGCAAGGGAGACAAAACCCAAGGCATGGGGGTTGCTGAGTCCCCTTTCCATTCCTAATCACCCCTGGGAAATTATTGCATTGGACTTTATAGTGGGCTTGCTGCCCTCTGAGGGGTTTACTACCATCCTAGTGGTGATAGATCGGCTATCCAAAATGGCCCACTTTTTGCCAATGATATGTACTCTGTCTGTGCCTGAGACAGCACATGCCTTTATCAAGGAAATTGGTAGGCTACACGGACTGCCCAGTAATATTGATTCAGACCGAGGGGTGCAAGTTACCTCCAGGTTTTGGAGAGCCCTATGCAAAACCCTGAAAGTGGAACTCTGCCTATCATCTGCTTACTACCCTCAAAGTAATGGCCAAACTGAATGAATGAACCAAATGTTAGAGCAATATTTACAATGTTTCTCCGCCTTTTCCCAGGATGACTGGACATCCCTACTCCCATTAGCAGAATTTGCTTACAACAATTCCGTCCATTCAGCTACGAATCAGTCACCATTTTGGGCTAATTACGGATTCCACCCTTCCTGTGTGCCAGATACCATACTCGAAACCTCGGTACCCGCAGTACAGGACAGAGTCAGCAGGATACAGGACAACTATTGAGCTCTCCAAGAGTTCATACAAAGATCGCAAACAGACTATAAAAATACTATGACAGGAAACGGAGGGGAAATCCTTCTCTGAAGGTCATAGACAAAGTTTGGTTGTCTACAGCGAATCTGAAACTTCCTTGCCGATCACGGAAGCTCGGTCCAAGATACATTGGCCCCTTTCAGATCAAACGAGAAATCAATCCAGATTCTCCCTGAATCATATAGAATTCATCCAGTCTTCCATGTCTCTCTGCTCACGTCAGCGGTTCATGACCCATTTCCAGGAAGAGTGGAACCACCTCCGCCGCCAATAACAGTTGGGGAGGATGCAGAATACGAGGTAGAATCAATCCTGGACTGCAGGAAATGGGGAAGGCAAATCCAATTCTTGATTCTCCTGAAGAAAGCTCCTGGGAACCAAAGGACAACATACATGCCCCCAGACTTCTCCAAGAGTTCTACTCCAAATATCCAGACAAGATGGCCCAAGTAGGCATCCGGAACCTGCCCTTTAGGGGAGGCACTGTCAGGGCTCTGTCCTCGGCAGAGGTGTTAGGAGACCTGGCACCTTGCATGGCCGCAGAAGTTCACATCAGGTCAAATTTGGTGCCAAACAGCCTTTATAAGGAATCCCTGCCCTACACTCAGGTGCTGGTTGATCTCTGGCTTCCCAGTACCTTGTTCCTGTGCTATTGTGATCTGTGATTTCCTGATACCGACTCGGCGTGCTCTTGGACCTGTCTTCTCTGCTTAACCCTGATCTGACCTTGGCTTTGCTAATGGATATTCTCTCTTGCTCCTCTGTGTATCCCATCTGACTACGTCTGCTCTGATCTCCACCTGGTACATGACCTCGGTTTTGAACCGGCTATCCTGTGATCCTCTGTTTCCCAGAAGGCTTGCATACCTTACATAGGCACCACCTGTCTGCAGATCTCAATGCATCAGCTGTGCTCCTTGGTGGACCACCAACAAGCACTCCTACAGGTGACCTGTGCTACTTTGGGCCTGACTCCTGCTGTCCCAGTCTCAGGGGAGTCTGGAACTTAGCCAGAAGGGAAGCTGTCTCTCCATTGGCCTCTAACACCAGGTACGCGATAGCTGCCTTACAGAAGTGAACCACTAAAGAGTCTGGTGCCCATAGGGTACCTGTAAAAGCCAAGAGGGCGGAAACGTGAGCCTTCAGAGTACTCACAGACAGACGCATATTCAGCCCCACCTGGAGGAATTCCAATAAGTGGAAGATTCTAAGGGTATCATGCGCAAAGCCATGCCTGTTTGCAAATTCCATGAACTTGTCCCATATCCTGCTATAGGCTGTGTTGGTGCTGTCCTTTCTGGCTCTCATCAAGGTATCTGTGACCTTAGTCGAGCAGCCTAGATTGATCAGCCTTTGCCTATCAAGACTCAGGCCGTCAGCCTGAGTTTCTCCAGAGCGGGGTGCCGAATGGGTCCCTGCATGAGCAGATCCATTGTTACTGGCAGACGGTGTGGTTCTCTGATGTTCAACGAACGGAGTAGCGGGTTCCAGGGTCTCTTTGGCCAATCTGGTATTACTGATAGACCCGTCACCCTCTCCAGGTGTATTCTGCGCAGCAAGCTGAGAATCACTGGAATTGGAGGGAAAGCGTACGCAGTCCTGAAGTTCCATGCCATAGTTAACGCATCCACCTCCATAGCTTGTGGGTGGCTGATCCTGGAGAAAAAACTAGGTAGTTTGGTATTCTTCGGGGAGGAAAACAGCAGCATACATTCTATTGCAGGAAGGTAGAGCCCGTTCTGGGCTACTGACATTGTTTTCAGGATGCCTGACTTCTTGTCCTCTGGTAACGCCACTGATGCTGCCCAAGTGTTCATTTCTGCGCCTAGGTATACCAGGTTCTGGGTTAGCACAAGGTGACTCTTCTGGTTGATTAACCATCGGAAGTTCTCTAGTGTCCCCATGGTTAACCTTCAGTGTGACAGAAGTGGTATAAATAAAATGGAAGTGAGCGCTTTCCCTGTAAGCCGCTGTACACTCAGGAGAACCAACATAAATCCTAGTACAAATATAACATAAAACAGTGCAGCGCTACTAGAAATAGAGAAAAATGATAAAGTAATTCACTATAATATACCCAAATGGTGACAAGTAAAATATTAGGGTAACTGAACAAAAATATGTAAAAAAGCAAAGTCTGTAGCAGAAGCAAAAATTAATAATAATATTGGAGCAAATAGTCCCACAAATTTCAATCCGGTGCTGGAATCTGATGTAAATATGAGAAATGCGCACTCACCGGACGTGCACTATAAATGTGCAAGGTATATATCCTGGTATCAACATGTAGTCATCTGGGCTGTAAAAGTGGAACAGTCTCTCCCTCTGAGGATGATGGAATCCAGGGACTTTAATGTTGTAAATCCAGGAGTGTCCAGAGTTCCCCTTAAGGGATGAATGGGTGCAGCTCTCACAGGATAAGACAGGAGGTTCCCTCTCTGGATACACAGGGTAGTGGTTGTCTAGGGTGAAAAATGCTCCCCGCAAGGGGTCAGAAACGGAAAGAAGCCCACAGTGTAGTATGGTTAAGGAACAGCAAATAGTTTATTGGTAAAAAAAGCAGATGCATCCAAAGTAATAAAACGTGGATCTAACCGTCCCTAAAGAGAAATGGCCACCGGAGCTCCACGATGCTCCGACGGCGTGACGTCACGGCGTGAGTAGGCTCCTCCTTAGACCAGCACAGCGGATAGAGCAGCCATCACCCCCAGCAGGAAGGAGGTTACCCCTGCCAGCAGCTGCAGCTACCAGTATCCAGCCGAGGAAGGAGGTTACCCCTGCCAGCTGCCGCAACTACCAGTATCCAACCGAGGAAGGAGGTTACCCCTACCAGCTGCCACAGCTACCAGTATCCAACCGAGGAAGGAGGTTACCCCTGCCAGCAGCCGCAACTACCAGTATCCAACCGAGGAAGGAGGTTACCCCTACCAGCTGCCGCAGCTACCAGTATCCAACTGAGGAAGGAGGTTACCCCTACCAGCTGCCGCAACTACCAGTATCCAACCGAGGAAGGAGGTTACCCCTACCAGCTGCCGCAACTACCAGTATCCAACCGAGGAAGGAGGTTACCCCTACCAGCTGCCGCAACTACCAGTATCCAACCGAGGAAGGAGGTTACCCCTGCCAGCAGCCGCAGCTACCAGTATCCAACCGAGGAAGGAGGTTACCCCTACCAGCTGCTGCAACTACCAGTATCCAACCGAGGAAGGAGGTTACCCCTGCCAGCAGCCGCAGCTACCAGTATCCAACCGAGGAAGGAGGTTACCCCTACCAGCTGCCGCAACTACCAGTATCCAATCGAGGAAGGAGGTTACCCCTACCAGCTGCCGCAGCTACCAGTATCCAACCGAGGAAGGAGGTTACCCCTACCAGCTGCTGCAGCTACCAGTATCCAACTGAGGAAGGAGGTTATCCATGCAAGCAGCCGCAGCTACCAGTATCCAACCGAGGAAGGAGATTACCCCTGCCAGCAGTCGCAGCTACCAGTATCCAACCGAGGAAGGAGATTACCCCTTCCAGCAGCCGCAGGGGAAGGAGATTACCCCTATCAGCAGAAGGAGATTACCCCTACCAGCAGCCACCGCAGGAATCCTGTAACACCCCAAAATCTGGCAGTACTTTACCATGGCCTGATGCTGCCCTGTGGACCAGCAGCGGGGCTCCCTGGTTAAACTGCTGTGATCAGAGAACTACAGGGACTGCGTCCAACCTTGAGAGTGATTCTGGATGGACAGAAGTCGCCAACTGTCTGCAGAGTCAATAGCTAAGACCTCCAAACTTGGTGTGGCCTTCATATGAGCACAACAACAGTGCGTAGAGAGCTTCATGGAATGGCTTTCCATGGCTGAGCAGCTGCATCCAAGCCTTCCATCACCAAGTGCAATGCAAAGCGTTGGATGCCGTGGTGTAAAGCACGCCGCCACTAGACTCTAGAGCAGTGGAGACGTGTTCTCTGAAGTGACCAATCACGCTTGTCTGTCTGGAAATCTGATGGACATGTCTGGGTTTAGCTGTTGCCAGGAGAATAGTACTTGCCTGACTGCATTGTGCCAAGTGTAAAGTTTGGTGGATTTGGGGTTGTTTTTCAGGGGTTGGGCTTGGCCCCCTAGTTCCATTAAAGGGAACTCTTAAGGCGTCAGCATACCAAGACATTTTGGACAATTTCATGCTCCCAACTTTGGGGATGGCCCCTTCCTGTTCCAACACAAAAAACCCATTAAAAGGGCTGATTTCAGAAGCTGGAATGGAAGCATTTGGGCATGGTGGTGTATTGGGGACACTTTTTCTTGCACTCCAGGAGCTGAAGAAGAGAAATGTATCTTGGGAATGATGCTTCTGGAAATGGTGAGGTGGGTGTAGAAGAATCATCCATCAGTTCAAGCCTTCTTTTGCTCATTGACTGTTCTCGGCCTGGCCCCAAAGGCCCCCTTTCCAGCTTTTTGTGGCATATTTTAAGCCACTGAAACCTCCTGTGAGACGTCCCTCCCAGTCAATAGAGACAGCCCATGTAGAGAATGTTATGATGTTGTAGGGGGTGGATGCGGAGAGTGAGGAACACTGAGAAGGAATGCTGTCCTTTTGCTGATGATCTCATTGAGGTTTTGCTTCACCTGAGCAGACGTGTTTCATTATGCATGTGGTACTCAAATGGCTGGGACATTTGCAATGGTTGATACTGCAGGTCACAGCGGTGCTGTCAAAGCAAATACATTAAAAAGCTTGCAATGGAGAACTCTTTCTGAAGTGTTTTTGTGCTTTTTGGTAAAACAATGCAGGGTGGTACTGCATCTCACAAACTCAACTAATGAACTTGTGTAGCAGGGCCAATTTATATACATTTGAGGGATTTTGCTTCTCTACAGCTTTAGACACACAGTTTACTGTGCTTCAGCCATGAATGAATACAAGAGAGATTGGTACTGATTGCTCCCTGTGTTCATTCAGGAAGGGGGTTGGTTAAACCTGACATGTTTACCATCCCCCCGGCTTTCTATCTTGAATGATCCCAATGCCCCACCAGCATCTGAAAGCTGATGGGAGGCAGAGGAGGGGAAGTAATGTGTTACTTTGAAAGGAAATCTCACAAACTATACTAACAAACTTGTACCAATTTATAAAGAAGTTGAGAGATTTAGCTTTTCTACAGATTTAAATTTGTTTAGGCACATGGTATACTATGTCACTGTAATAAATGAATAAAGGAGTGACTGGTACCAACTGCTCACTGTGTTCATTCAGGAAGTTCTCTATCCTGAATGATCCCAATGCCTCAGCAGCAGCGCCTGACAGCCGACAGGAGGGAGAGGAAGGGAAGCTGGCTAGCAGCTCTGTGAGGAAGGGGCAGCGGGGAATCAGTGCTGGGGGAGATTGAGGATGAAGGGGATCAGAGAAGTGTGGGGGTACTTATATTCAGATCCTTTTGTGGCTCCCCTGCAGCAGCTAAAGCCATAGGGGGATGGAGAATCAGAGGAAAAGGAGAAACTGGAGCAAAGGAGAGGATAAAAATAGAAGGGTCAGAGAATAAGAGCAGCAGGGGGCATTTTGAGAGCGGTCAGAGAGATGACAGAGCAGCGGGGGAAGCAGGATACAGTGCTACACGGCCTCCTGTTCTCACATTCAGGGGTGCCTGGAAATTAGCCACAAATGTAGGAAATGCAGTAAATACAAAATCTCACTGCCCCAGGACACAAAGGTACAGTGGAATATACATAACAAACCCAAAACATGCTGCATAAAAGGATCAACATAAACTAAACCAGAAGATATAACACCCAAACATCCCACCTTCCCCAGACCTGGCCATCCCCCACGAAAACCTTGGGAGGCCTAAGACCCAACCCTTGACATTGCATAAAACCACCATGTGCAAAAAGACGAGTGTGAAACAATTAAAAGTAATATAGGACACGGAGCATGCAGATGAAAGTGCAGTGCAGACACCCAGCATTGGCTGGTGGTACAGTCTTTGGGTCCACGTGGACCAAACTCAGCATGGCACCTGTCGGTGGGTTAGCAGCACACTATTCCCTATGAGCATAGCACTGGGGATGGGGGGGGGGGGGGTCTGGATCAGGAGGAGATAGCAGGCTGCAGCTCCAGATAGTGCTCTGCCCAAGTAGTTGTAACGGGTGGCTGCCAACAATTCTGGACAGGTCCCTAGGCTAAAAAGCAGTAGTGATGGGCCGAACACCCCCCTGTTTGGTTTGCGGTTGACCCAATTGAATGTACAACCATGAACTTTGAACATGAACCGGACATGTCTCTGCTGTCAGTGGGGTTCCCGGCTGACAGCTGAATGGAAAAAGTATTGTCGGCATTTCCCAGCTATTTATTTATTTTTCTTAAATGACATGGGGTCCCCCCTCCCATTCATACCAAGCCCTTTGGGTCTGGTATGAATTTTGAGGGGCCCCCCAATTCTATACCAGACCCTTATCCGAGCATTCAGCCCAGTAGGTCAGGAAAGGGGAGGGGGGTTGAGCGCCCCACCCTCCTGCACCATACCAGGCTACATGCCCTCAACATGGGGGGCTGCTTTGGGTCTCCCCCCGAAGCACTCTGTCCCCATATTGATGGGGACAATGGTCTCTTCCCCACAACAGTGGCCTTTGTCTGTGGAGGTCTGCGGGCGGGGGCTTATCAGAATCTGGAATCCCCCTTTAACAAGGGGGGGCCCCCAGATCCCGCCCCCAATGTGAATGAGTATGGGGTACATGGTACCGCTACCTAGTCACAAAAAAAGTGTAGTGCAAAAAAAGACAGGCAACAGTTTTTGGAAAGTCCTTTATTATGCCCGCCACTGCCGCTACCCAAAAAAAGGAAAAAAAAACCGCTCCGCTCTCCACGCCGGCCCCTGCTGTCTGACAGCTGCACCTGTGATGGCAATCCTTATATACTGTCATGATGTCACAAGGGGGTGATGTTCTGTGGTCAGGTACATTGCTTTGACCAATCACAATGCTCTGTCAGGGCGCAGTGCATTGTGGGGCATGGCGGGAAAACTTGTGTTCGACTCGAACATGCAGCCCATCTCTAAACAGAAGCTCTACAAATCAAGGCAGCAGTGTCTCTTCCCTCCCGACTAGTCTCTTGAGGAGGTGGGGTAAGGAGAAGTTTGACCCAGGTTGAGGGGAACTAACTGCTTCAGAAGGATAGAGAGCAGCAGAGACCACTCCACAGAGCCTCCAATGTCTCCCACCAGGGCTTTAGGCTGAGGAGCGATTCCCACTCTACAAGACTCTAGTTTCCTTCACCTCCCAGCCAGGATCTCTGGATAAAGCTTGTTATTGAGGCAGAACAGGCTGAATGGGACTCACAGCACCAAGTCACCAGTGTATCCCACCAGACTACAGACTCGGGATCGGTGCCCACTCTGCAAATCTGTGGAGCAGGGAACAGAGGTGCAGAAACAGGCTACGGGGGACACAGTGCACTGCAGGGATTAATAAGAGCTGAGATCATATCACAGAGCTTTGTGAAGGTGCACCTTCTCAGAATGCCATCTTGGACACCCCCCCACAATTTGTGCTATATTTACTTCTTGTACTGTTTGGACATTGCTTCTCAGTACAATAAATGGGTTCCTGTGCTGCCCGAATTTCCACTGGTGCTATGCCTCAGGGAAGCTAAGATTTTTACTGCAAGCACTTCTACTTTATCTTCTTGGATCTCTGAACCCACCACTTGTGTCCCACCATCCCTATATGTCACCTGCAAGGGATTCACGGTGTGGGATGGACTTTGTTTAAAGCTTCCATCCACGGATGGTGAGATTTCAAATTGGAAATATTGATGGCACCTCATGAGGATGCTTAATGTGATGGAAGTCATTGACTACTCTACTGAGTACGGTCTTGGGGGGTGATTATTTTAGTGATAGTAGTCATTTTTGTGCTAATCAAAACTTCATTTTAAGGCTTGTTGGCCCACTTTTATTAAACCCCAAAGTAAAGGTTCAACAGTAAACTTGCCCTTGCAGGGGTTCTATCATCAAAACTAGTAACACCTGGCTCCCTCTTTAGCAGAACCAACGTTCTCCTCACTGTTCCCTCAGACCATTTCACCTAGCTCTCCTTGCTCAGTCAGTCTGTAGTTACAGCACCCTGCTGCACAGGCCCACTCCCTGGCCTCTTAATTCGGGATCTCCTGACACTCCAGGCTCTCCCACTCCAGGCTCTCTCACTACTCTCAGACCACCAGATTCCCTCAATCCTCTGGACTTGTCTAGTCATCCTGGCTTTCTCAGACTTGTTTAGCTGCCTTGACCCCTTCAGCCTGATGAGCATGGAATCTCTCTTCCAGAATGGACCGCTCTCTCTTGAATGGATCACCTCTCCTAACGGGAACCCACATGTCAGGGATCTCCTCGATCCCCGCCACGATGGTCCCGGCGCAGGCGCAGTGCGCCGCCCTGTGCAGGGACTCAAGCACTAGGTCCGGGTCGGCCGCGGCGTTCGAGTTTGCGCATGCGCAGTAGAAGCCGTGGCCGCCCGCTGGGCACCAATGGCAGTGCAGGGCGGGATATTTAAATGGCCCTGAGCTGTCATTCAGTGCCTTCTGGTCTTACCTGTATCCTGTGAACCTGTGTATTGTAAGTTGCTGACCCGGATTGTGCTCTGACCTTGCTGAATTTCTCCTGCCCTGACCCTTGCTTTGCCTGACCTCTCTCTTGAATGCCCCCTATTGGATCTGACCTGCTGTTGCTGACCTGGCGTGTGACCCGACTATTCTCTGCCCGCTGCCTTGTACCATACCGTCCTCCCTGTTACCGACCCGGCTTGTCTGACCTCGCACCGGCTCAGTCATCCATCCATCCATCCCTCCCAGTGGGGTCTTCTGACCTCCTCATATCAGGCTCTTCCCCGCGGGAGCCCTCGGCGAATACCACTACCACTAACGGGTTTGCCCAGTAGTCACGACCTGGTCTCGGGGGGGCTCCAAGTCCATCCCCACCATCAGGGGCCCTGGTGAACAAGCACCCTGGGACTTAGACTCCGTGCTCTGGGAACGCCTATTTAGTGGAGTGCTAGTGGTACCGCCGGGTGGTCCCTTACACCACACCTGTTCCCTGATAGGCCTACGCCTGTCTCCTGATTCACAGTTCAGGATAGACTTTGTTTAAAGCTAACATTCATGGATGGTGAGCTTCCATTTGGAAATAATGGTGGCACCCGGTGAGGATGCAAAACGACTGACTGACTACTCTATTGAGTTAAAATACTTCCTGTATAGATCTTCCACACACAATGCAAAAAGGTCCAGATACATACAATTCTGACTGGTGTTAAAACAACTACATAAAGGAGACTTCCACAAATGGCACAGCTTGTTTTCTTACATCTCCTTATTGCTGAGCTAATATTTTGGGCACTGGATCCAAAGGCAATTCTAAAAACCTACCAAACGAACATGCTGAGTTCATGCCACCTGGAGTGTTCTCTCATTCAAGCAACTAAACCTGTTAAGCAAAATGGTGGACCCGGAAGGATTTGTGGATAATAATCACTGAATAATCCCCCCAAGTTGCAATGCTCTGTGTACACCCAATGTTCAAATTTCTGGTATACTGATCTGCACTCATTCTGGAAAAGTAATTCTAAAATATTCCACCCAGACTGTACAGAGCCATCTATTGAACACGCCATAATACATATGTAGCCCCTTCTAGGCTAGCTAGATAGGATTTTTGTTAGAGAAGCGGCCTGGGATGAGCCAGCCTGGCAATGAGGTAGTGAGTTCACCTCAGGACAAGGTGGGAGGCTCTACAGGTCAGGGCTTCTGGAGTCCTACCATCTTTCCAGAAACTTCTGGCACTTTCTGGAAGAGGGGCGGAGGAGGGGAGTAGGCCCATATTTGCATATTTAGGGGAACTTGGCCAATCCCCAGGCAAGAGGCCAGGTAGTGTGGTCAAGGACAGCCCTTAAATGTGGCAGAGCCTGAGCAGCAGGGTTTATTGTTGGAGTTGAGTCAGGTGGAAGATGGACTGAGAAGGCGCGGGAGTGCGGAGCCCGGGAGAAGGCCCCAGGGAGGGGAGCCTACCTACTGGCTGGATGCTGGACAGAAGGATCTCCACTGTGCCACAAGTCTCCTAGGGAGGACAACCTGTCAGCAGGGAAGGAGCTAGCCCAGCGTAAGGCTTGAAAGCAGCTACCAACCAACAAAGCTACATGACAGGACAGTATGAGTACTCCTCCACAAAAGGGAGCGGGCGGTCAGGTGTGTGACGGGAGCGACTTTTGGGGGTGGGGGGACCTCTGTATCATCTCCCCAAATCATTATGTTTAACCCACCCTGTGCCTGTTAAGGGTTACAGGGTGTGTATGTGAATGTCTGAGTCCTGTGTATAGTGTGTGTTCCTTTGTCTAGGCCACATGGCTGTCCATTGTCTGTTTACCATGTGCTACCCCCCATTGTGCTGTGTCTTCCTGTCCAGCGAACTATTATGGGATGTACTGTTTGTGTATTGGTGTGGGGGTTGGTCAATGTCCTTTGCCACATGGTTGCTTCCCATTGTTCTGTGTCTGGTTGGATGGGGAGGGGTGATGAGGTGTTTCCTGCCTATACTGTAGCCCTTCCCACTGAGAGGGTGGGCTGATGATGTATTTCCTGTTCCTGGTTGTGTTTCCCCGCCCTCTGTATAAAACATGTTGTTTGTGTAAAATAAAGGTTGTTGGCTTCCTGTTTTAGTAAGAGCTGGGTGTTGTCTTTTTTCCTGAGGGATTTCGAGGGTGTGGTCCGTGGATGGTGTTCGGACAGGGGAAGTTGTGCTATAACGGAAAAACTCAGTGCGGTCTGGGTTCCGGTTCCGTTACAAGGTGCAACACCCAACTTCTCATCTGGGACTACAGATCTTAGAATGCCTTGCCAAGAGATACCCTCAGGACAGCCGGGTGCAAGAGGAAGGATTCATCTGGGGTCTCAGGAGATACAACGAAGGGGACTCGGTGCTCCTTAAATTAGCTGTTGCTGATGTTTGTTCCACATTTTGTACAGTGTGTGCTAAAAAGTTGTCCTCAAGTTCTACAGTTCCTTGGGCATCCCACATACCCCTAGACCCCATCCATGTTGTTGTAGCGCTACACATACATAATATATAGAAGTGATCACTTACCTGTGTATACCGATACACACTGAGCAATTGGGCCATCGCAATATTCGTAAAGAAAGAGCTCTCACCAATAAAACCGGCCACTTCTCCGTCTCCCTTACAGTAATAGTTGGGAGCTTCCTTCTCTCCAGACAATATCTTTATGGCATATCCCAAAGTTTTCATTGGATCATTACAAGTATTAAATATATGATAGCCCAGGGTGACATTGGGCAGGAGATCGGGGTTCTGGTTTATCTCATCGACAGCAGTAATCATCGCCAAGATGCTTTTGTACTCTTCAACGTCAACACTGCCAGATAATGAGAGGTTTTAAATGGAAAATGGTTACTTCTGAGAGTACAGTTTGGTCACAGCCCACAAAACTAAAGCCCCGTATACACAATGAGAATATTGGACAAATGATCATCTGTTTTTTGGGGGGGTTGCGTCCTAGTCTCATATCGAAAGTGAAGAGGCTGCCAACGTTACGAACATTCTTGTACAACAGAAAGAACATTCGGGAGTGATGTCATGTATTTGTATTGTATTATCAGATAAACACTGTGCTGATTAAATCTTATGATCTGATATCGTATGAGACACATTTCATCCCTTCATATAGCTGTGTACAGACGATCAGATTATCGTACGATCGCTTGAAAAGAGGGAATTTCCGTACGATTTTCTGATCATGCGAGCTAGGCTTAGCACTTCTTAGAAAACCATTAAAAAAATTAATTTGATAGGCAACTGCAGATCGCATAAATGACACAGCAGAGGATTGCAGGGGGAGCAGTGTGGAATTAGGGTTCCATGGGGTGCAGAGGTGAGAAGCGTTGGAAGAGGATTGCAGGGGGAGCAGTGTGGAATTAGGGTTCCATGGGGTGCAGAGGTGAGAAGCGTTGGAAGAGGATTGCAGGGGGAGCAGTGTGGAATTAGGGTTCCAGGGGGTGCAGAGGTGAGAAGTGTTGGAGGCAGGAGGTACAAGGGTGAGCACATTTGCACAGTACATCACCACTACTATTGTATGTTACATTCAGGTGTACCTCGGTTTACGAATTTTGCAAAAAATTTGTAAACCGAAATGTGGTTCCCATAGGAATGCAGGGAAAACCAATTAATCTGTTCCGGAGGTCAGAAAAAAGTAGAAAAAAAGTTGATGTCACTATAGGTCAGTGCCGGTTTTTAAATGTAATTACTGCTTTTTTTTCCCTTCACTATAGCTCAGAGATTCAGCTGTCACTTCCCCCCCAGCTAAAAGAAACAAAGTTTCCTTCTAGTTTGTTTCTCTGAGTTAAAAGAAACAATGTTTCCTGTAACTCCGGGGAAAGTGACAGCAATTGTATTTAAAAATCGGCACCGACATACACTTCGTATTGTTAAAAAATCCATAAAAAATTTGTACACCGAGGAGTTATTTTCATTCGTAAACCGAAAATTACAGTAACCGAGGCGTTGGTAATCCGAGGTACACCCGTACTTATATACATTCTTTGGTGTTTTTCCTGCTTCTGACCACAGCACTCCCTACACTGGGCTGAACATGACATGCTCCTGATTATTGCTTACTTCACATTACAGACAGGTGTGGTTTGTTTTTGTTGCGAATGAAAATTCAGATCAATTAATCATTATTCAGAGATTCAGATGTATCCAAATTTCTGAACTACAATAGTAATGAATTTAAATGAATCCGAAACAACAATTCAAAATTTTGTCTGAAATTTTAATCCGAATACAAAATTGAATTTGAACACAGGAGTAAAGGCAAACTGAATAGAAAAGAATGGAGGAAAACAGAACAGAATAGAACAGAAAATAAAATAATGAAACAGAATAGAAAATAGTCGAATAGAATAGAGCATGAGGTTTTGATTCATTAAAACCAACTACCTTTTCATATTCTACAAACATATACACCCTATCCCGTAGTCTCATACTGCTAACATAATGTCCATCAAAAAGTCCCACATACAAAAAGTCCAAAAATAAATTAAATTATAAATAGAAATAAAGTAAATAAAAAATATAAATTAAAATGTGCAAATAATGATCCTCGCTTCTTCAATCTTCCAACTGTGACAATGTCCAAATCTTCCCTTCAATCCAAAAGTACCTCAAAAAAAATATACTAGATATAGTGCATTATCTTTTAAAAAATCAATATACGTGATAGCATGCAACCACACTGGTGACATAAATAAACATCACACATGTGAAGTGAAAAACAGCACACCACTTGACTAGTGGTCCTGTGAAACCACCACTGCAATGCGTGACACTCTACAAAAACACAATTTGTGATCAGTGACAAAATGGTGCCAAATACGTGCCACTCCGCATATAGGATAATATACAATTACCCCCTTAAACTTTCAAAGCATACTGGAAATCCTTTGTACCGCATACAGTTGCCTTCACTGGGAGTATGCTATCCTTTATATGAGTAGACAATGGAATCACCTCCTCACACAATGACGGGCATCGGGATCCCCGTTCCTCACAGGACAAAAGGGATCTTGTGAAAAAGTCGGAAGTGACGAAACGCGTCAGGGTCGTGACGTCAGACGCTAGGCCAGAAGGAGCAGAGCGGCCATTTTGGAGAAGGTCTCAGCACAGAACGGAGATCAGCGAGGATGGACGGCATTTTTACTATGTAAGCTGTATAATAAATTCTGTATACCATTTTATACTATTCCACTGAGTCTGCTCCCATTTTTCCTGTGAGGAACGGGGATCCCGATGCCCGTCATTGTGTGAGGAGGTGATTCCATTGTCTACTCATATAAAGGTGCCAAAAGACATTGTCAGTGTGCCAAAAGACATTGTCCTGTGCAGATCGGGAGTTGTACAACTGGTACTATTCTGACCATGTCTGTTATTTAATCATGGATCATGACTTGATGTTTTGCTTTTTGAGATCTTTTAGCATGCTTCACTTTGTCAGACAGTGTGTCAGGGCTCCAGGGTGTGACCAGAGGTATGTGACTGACGCAGGGAAACGCAGACTTCAGATATGTTATAAACAATATAATTTATTAAAGACTAACAATACAAACATAAATGCAGTGCAATACTAAAACATAACACAGTGCAAACGAACCAAACCACCCACAGATAACAATACATACAATGCAAGCGTCGTCAGGCAGGCCGGGTCAATAACAATCAGGCAGGTAGGAACAGGAGGAGCAGGCAGAGAGTAGTCAGGTCACGAGCCGGGTACAGCAACTAACAGGCAGGTAGGTACAGGGGGTCAGGCAGACAATGGTCGGGGTCACAAGCCAGGGATCAGAACAGGAGAAGTCAGCAGAGGTCAGGATCAAGCAGGGTCAGGAACAGGAACACAGGAACAAGATACAGGGCCCAGGAAAAACACACACACCAAGGCCCAGACTGCAGGTCTGGCCATCACTTAAATACACCTGCATAAGCAGTTTCAGGTGTTTGGCTGGCTGCAGGGTTGAGTCTCTGATTGCTGGGAGCACCCGCTGGCCAGCCCTGGTACTGCAGCCCACAAGGCAGGTGAGTCCCACCATTACTGGCCAGACCATTCCTGACAGTACCCCCCCCCTCAAGGAGCGGCCTCAGGACGCTCCAAACAGTCCTAGCTGGGCAACATGTTCCACCGCCCGGGTCTGGTAACTGGCGGGATATCAAAGACTGGCACACCGGGCAGGACTCCGGGCAGCGGCACACCGGACAGAGGCACATCGGGCAGCGGCACACCGGGCAGAGGCACATTGGGCAGCGGCACACCGGGCAGAGGCACATCGGGCAGCGGCACACCGGGCAGAGGCACACCGGGCAGCGGCACACCGGGCAGAGGCACATCGGGCAGCGGCACACCGGGCAGAGGCACATCGGGCAGTGGCACTCCGGGCAGAGGCACATCGGGCAGCGGCACTCCGGGCAGAGGCACATCGGGCAGGACTCCGGGCAGCGGCACATCGGGCTGGACTCCGGGCAGCGGCACATCGGGCTGGACTCCGGGCAGAGGCACATCGGACTGGACTCCGAATCACCAGGTGGAGCAGCAGGCCCTGGGCCAGCAGGCGGAGTGGCGGGCCCCGGGCCAGCAGGCGGAGTGGCGGGCCCTGGGCCACCAGGCGGAGTGGCGGGCGCCGGGCTCCCCGGCGGAGCGACAGGCATTGGGCCCCCAGGCGGGGCGACAGGCATCGGGCCCCCAGGCGGGGCGGCGGGCATTGGGCCCCCAGGCATGGCGACAGGCATCGGGCCCCCAGGCGGAGCGGCGGGCGCCAGGCCCCCAGGAGGGGCGACAGGCATCGGGCCCCCAGGCGGAGCGGCGGGCGCTGGGCCCCCAGGAGGGGCGACAGGCATCGGGCCCCCAGGCGGAGCGGCGGGCGCCAGGCCCCCAGGCGGAGTGACAGGTCTCGGACCCCCAGGCGGAGCGGCGGGCGCCGGACCCCCAGACGGAGCGACAGGTTTCGGGCCCCCAGGCGGAGCGTCAGGTCTCGGGCCCCCAGGCAGAGCAGCGGGCGCCGGACCCCCAGGCGGAGCGGCGGGCACCGGACCCCCAGGCGGAGCGACAGGTCTCGGGCCCCCAGGCAGAGCGACAGGCACCGAGTCACCAGGCACGACAGTGGGCTCCGAGCGCAACTGGCATGACCGCGGGCACTGGGTCAGACATTGGATCGTCTGGCTGGACAGCGGGCATCGGGTCACCAGGCATCAGATCATTTGGCTCGACAACGGGCACCGCGTCATCTGGCAAGGCAGTGGGCACCAAGTCACCAGGCACGGCAGTGGGCTCTGAGTCAATTGGCACAACAGCGGGCACCGGGTCATCAGGTACCAGATCGTCTGGCTCGACAGCAGGCACCGGGTCATCTGGCGCTGGATCGTCTGGCTCGACAGCGGGCGTCGGATCACCAGGCATGACCGCGGGCACTGGGTCATCAGGCATTGGATCGTCTGGCTCGAGGTTCTCAGACGGCAGGCTCACCAGTTTGGATACTGGCAGGATGGTATTGGTTGGAAAGAATTTTCGCTTTTTTCTGGTTTTAACTACTGGAGCACTGTAAGTAAACGCAGGTCTGCAAACGGATGGAGCAGCTGGAGACAGAGAAGAGCTGGAGGATGGAACAGGGGAGGGAACAGTTGCTACAGAGGGCTTCTTTACAGGGTTAAAGGCAGGATAGGTGCAGCGAGTGGGAACAGGGTACTGACATGCGGTAGATAGCAGGGTATACTGGGCTGTAACTGGAGGTGCTGTTGGGAATGCAGGAATAGAGCTTTGAGGAAATAGATTAGAAGCAGGACTGGGTTTTTGTAAGCTGACTGAGGCTGGGTGCAACAAGTCTGTCCATGTCTGCAGTATGGGTTGAACAAAGCTGAGCTTACACAAAGCCTGTCTGACCAAAGACTGCACTGCGTTTATACAATCCCTTAGTACCTGTGGTGAACATGCAGCATAATGCTCCAAGAAGCAATCCACATCATCCTCTAATAACCACACCAGGGACTCTACCTGGTCTGCACTAAATGGTGGCAAAAAGTCATCCCTGCTTTCAGGGGTACCAGATGAAGCCAACTCTACACAAACCTGAATCAAAGGCTGCACCTCAGAGAACTCTGTGCCCTGATCTACTAGAACATGAGCGATCCGTATACATTCTAGCAGTTGATCCCGGGGATACTCCCTCAGAGCCTGATAAGCATATTCTCTGTCATCAAAAACCAGCAGCGACAAACACACACACCAAGGCCCAGACTGCAGGTCTGGCCATCACTTAAATAAACCTGCATAAGCAGTTTCAGGTGTTTGGCTGGCTGCAGGGTTGAGTCTCTGATTGCTGGGAGCACCCGCTGGCCAGCCCTGGTACTGCAGCCCACAAGGCGGGTGAGTCCCACCATTACTGGCCAGACCATTCCTGACACAGTGTCTATTTAAGTGATTTCTTGATTCAACAGGTCTGGCAGTAATCAGGCCTTGGTGTGGCAAATGTAACTCAGCTTTCCCAAAATGTGGTTAATCACAGTACATTCATGATTTAACATGGAGGGGGCAATTACTTTTTTTTACATAGGGTCAGGTGGGTTTGGATGGCTTTTTTTCCTTAATAAATGAAATCATAATTTAAAACACTGCATTTTGTATTTACTCGGGTTATCTTTGTGTAATATTAAAATTTTTTTGATAATCTGAATAACTTAAGTGTGACAAATATGTTAAAAAAATCAGAAAGGCAGCAAATACTTTTTCACAGGACTGTCGCTGTCACGGTCTAGCCTGTAGTTTCCGGTTTGTGACATTCTTACCTCCTTGCTCCAGTGGTTCTGCTGAACCTGCGATTTCATTCACATGCGCTGCTGTCTTCTGTGTTCACCTATGGGCATCGCCTGCTCTACTGTGGATTTATATCCCCTTCCCTTCTATCACTTCCTGTCCTGATCCACAGTCTGCTTCCCCCTGTATATAGGCATGCTCGGTGCAGCTGGCATTGCCTGAGCGACTTCCTAGTTTCTCTGTGATTCTGGTTTTCCTTGTATCACTTGTACAGTAAGGAACAGAAGTATTTGAACCCCCTGCGATTTTGCAAGTTCCCCCACTTAGAAATCATGGAGGGGTCTGACATTCACATTGCAGGACATTCCCACTCTGAGTGACAGAATTCAGGAAATCACATTGTATGATTTGTAAAGAATGTATTTGTCTCGCACGGCTGAACAGAAGTATTTGAACCCCTGAGAAGATCCGTGTTAGTATTTGGTACAGAAGTCTTTGTCTGCAATTACAGAGGTCAGACGTTTCCTGTAGTCCTTGGCCAGGTTTGCACTGCAACAGGGATTTTGGCCCCTCCTCCACACCGATCTGCTCTAGATCTGTCAGGTTTCAGGGCTTTCGCTGAGCAACATGGAGTTTCAGCTCCCTCCAAAGATGTTCTATTGGATTTAGGTGTGGAGACTGGCTAGGCCACTCCAGAACCCTGATATGCTTCTTACGGACCCACTCCTTGGTTCTCCTGGCTGTGTGATTTGGGTCGTTGTCATGTTGGAAGACCCAGCCACGACCCATCTTCAATGCTCTAAATGAGGGAAGGAGGTTGTTGCTGAAAATCTCACTAAAAATGGCCCCATTCATCCTCTCCTTAATACAGTACAGTCGTCCTGTCCCCTTCGCAGAAAAGCACCCCCAAAGCATGATGTTACCACCCCCATGCTTCACAGTAGGGATGGTGTTCTTGGGATGCAACTCATCCTTCTTTTTCCCCCAAACACGACAAGTGAAGTTTAGACCAAAAAGTTCTACTTTGGTCTCATCTGACCACATGACTTTCTCCCATGCCTGCTCTGGATCATCCAGATGGTCATTGGCAACCTTCAGACGGACCTGGACATGTGATGACTGGTGCAGGGGAACCTTCCGTGCAATGCATGATTGGAAACCATGACGGCGTAGTGTTCTACCGACAGTGACCTTTGACACTGTGGTCCAGCTTTCTTCATGTCATTGACCAGCTCCTCCCTTGTAGTTCTGGGCTGATTCCTCACCTTTCTTATCATCAGTGATACCCCACGAGGTGAGATCTTGCATGGAGCCCCAGTCCGAGGGAGATTGACAGTCGTCTTTAGCCTCTTCCATTTTCTAACAATTGCTCCAACAGTTGATCTATTTTCACCAAGCTGCTTGGCAATTGCCCCGTAGCCCTTTCCAGCCTTGTGGAGGTCCACAATTTTGTCTCTGGTGTCTTTTGACAGCTCTTTGGTCTTGCCCATGGTAGTAGTTGGTGCCTGACTGACTGTGGGGTGGACAGGTGTCTTTAAAGAGCTCAGACAGGTGCTACTAAGTTAGATTAATGAGTGGAGTAGAGGTGGACTTTTTAAAGGCACAGTAACAGGTCTTTGAGAGCCAGAATTCTTGCTGTTTCTTAGATGTTCAAATTCTTCTGTTCAGCAGTGCAAGACAAATACATTCTTTACAAATCATACAATGTGATTTCCTGAATTTTTTTTTAAATTCTGTCTCTCAGAGTGGGAATGCACCTACAATGTGAATTTCAGACCCCTCCGTGATTTCTAAGTGGGAGAACTTGCAGAATCGCAGGGGGTTGTATTCTGTAAGGAAGAATAATGCAGCTGAATGCATATACTCCTGCGCTGGACAGTGGACTCCACAATGTCAAAATCCCCACATGAGTCTGAAAGGAATGCAAGCCTTGCTGCCCTCAATGGACCAGGAGAATCCAAAGAGAACTGTATAGAAGAAACAAAGAGAGGGCGCACGGCCCTAGTGCATTACCTAGTGTCTACTGGCTCTGAAGAAGAGGTACAACTCGAAACACATCAGCCACCAGCTATCTAGAGGTCTACAGTCCCCCACCAGACCACTTCCAGGGGTTTTGGACCTCATTCCATCCTTTGCGACATACTTTCCATTTGATTTTATTTCTCTTGTGAGTATTTTACTATTTATAATAAATCTAATTTTTAAAGGTAATGCACTAGGCCCGTGCGCCCTCTCTTTGCTTCTTATATACACTTGTATTCTGTGCCTGACTTCCCCTGTACCAACCCCAGCTTTGTCTACCATTTTCTTGAGTTCAGCATGTCTCTTTGGATCCTCTTCTGTTTCCTTCCATCTGTACTTTGCAAATGCGAGTGGACTTTGCTTCATCAGCTGGGCATACCCGGTTCCAGTTTGCTGCAAGTCCATCCCCACCATTAGGGGCCCTGGTGAAGAAGCAGACTGGGAACCCCGAGTTGGATTTCTACCGCTCACTACCATAGAAACCTGACATTTGCTTTCCAAAATGGGGTAATTTTGTAGGTGTTTCCTCTGTCTTGGTGCTATAATGCCTCCACAAATGTGAAAGGTAGTCAGGAAATGACATGCGTAGTTTATGTTCCTTTAAAGGTCAAAGGTGCTCCTTGGATTTTGAGTGGCTTTTTAATAAACAATCTGGTTTTAAAAATTCAATAGAGAGCACTATGGTTTGTTTTTTTTTCTTCTGAGTGGCAATGCTGTACATGTTCCCTGGAGCTGGCCCTGATGATAGGGAAGACCTTCAACTCTCTAGTGCAGCTTATCCCGGCTAATTAACCACTTCCGTCATACTGGTTGGCAGCGGTGGGATCAGGACACTGAGGAGATGGTAGACAGAGAAAGCCAGCGGATGCGGGAACAGGCCCAGCCCACATAATACAAGAAGTGGACTGTGGCATATCTGCAGGAGAGGGCTGAGCAGCTGTCCCTTACCTGGAGAGGCCTAGCCAAAGAGGATCTGATTGCAGCCATTGAGGGAGCTGATTCCCAGGATGCCCCAGCAAGGGAGGAGAGCAGGCCAACCCCAGCCTCCCCAGCATGCCATGACCCAGGGCCCAAGAGCCCCTGGCTTACTCGGGTGGAGGAAGAGATGGCCCTCCTGGGGTCAGACGCCATGGCAGAGGACAAGCGAGAGGCTAACCGGAGGGCGCATGAAAGAGAGAGCCAAGGGAGCCACCGTGAGCTAAGCTGTACTTCCAGCCCCAGGGCCGCGGATTACCTTCCTCCCCGGGTCAGCCGCAAGGACATTAAACCCTTCAACGAAGCCGCCGGGGATGTGGAGGGGTTCTTTCAGGACTTTGAGCAGCAGTGACAGCTCATAGAGGTGCCAAGCACGGATTGGATACGGCACCTTGTGGGTCTGCTAGAAGGGGGTGCAGCTGCGGCCTACCGCACTCTGGATTATGTGGATGGCCGGGATTTCACCTGGGTCAAACAGACTATGTTGGAGTATTATGCATTGACCCCAGAAGTGCACCGGGTGTGCTTCCGTGACCTGCCCTGCCATGCGGAGCCGTCCTATCGGATGTATGCGCACAAGATGTCACAGTCCTGTCGGAGGTGGCTAGAGGGGGAACAGGCCCGCACCGCAGAAGAAATCATCCAAGCATTTCTGAAGGAGCAATTCTACAACCAATGCCCGGCGGAGGTGCGCGGATGGGTAAGAGAGAAAGCCCCTACCACCCTTGCAAAGGCCGCTGCCTTGGCCGACAAGATCCTGGCCATCAAACCACATTGGAAACGGCGGGCACCTGAGCTGCCAAGGGCCCCGCCCCCCACCACCTCTGCCAAAACAGGCCCCCCACCTACCACTGCCAACTCCGCAGGACCACCACCCAGAGCCCGGTTCATGGGCACCCCCATGGACCACCGCTGCTACTGGTGCAAAAGGCCGGGGCACCTCCAAGCCAACTGCCCCACCTCCCGAAGCCACCGCTTCCCCCGCCCAGTCCACTACCTGGAGCTCCATCCCGCAGAAGAACCACTGCCCCGCCTCCCAGCGAAGGGATGATCTTCCCAGAAGACAACCACTCCCGGGGGGTTTACAGTGTCCACCCCCTGGAGGCTACATACCCCGCCCAGAAACAGTGCCACCTGCAGGTCATGCGGGTGGATGGGCAACCCACCACCGGTTTTCAGGATACGGGGGCCTTCTTAACCATCGCCGACCCCCGGGTGATCTGGCCAGAAGCCATCCAACCTGGCCCAGGATTCGCCATCAAGCTGGTGGGAGAAGCCAGACATCATATCCCCAGAGCATCCGTACATCTCGACTATAGGTTTGGGGAGCAACAGTGTCAAATCGGTGTCATGGGAAGAATCCCGGTGGATGTTATACAGCTACTCGACGCCCACGACTTCAAGCAGCGCACGGTCCACATCAACGTGTTGATAGAGTACCACGACCGGACTCTAGCCATCTGCCCTGCCTCCACAGGCGGAGAAGATGAGGGAGCCCTGTCCGATCTCCTGCAAGCCACCAAGGTCACCACTCCTCTAGATCAGATTCCCACAGGAGCTCAGCTGAACCCCTGCCAGACGGCCCAGATGTGGACCGGGCCGTCGCCTTCTCAGCCACCCGGGGCCGCACCAGGCTAGCCCTCCACCACGTGGAGACCCACAGTCAGAAACCCATTCAGCAGGCCCCATACAGGGTCCCCGAATTTGTGAAGTCGGCCTTCCAGGCCAAACTCTTTGAGATGCTCCAGCTAGGTATCATCCGACCCTCCCGCAGTCCTTGTGCGTCCCCAGTGGTGCTGGTTCCAAAGAAGGATGAGACCACAGGCTTTTGCATGGACTACCGGAGGTTGAATGACTACACTGTCAGTCACGCCTACCTCATGCCCCGCATAGACGACCTGATGGACCGTCTAGCCGGGTCCCGCTACGTTAGCACCCTAGACCTCAGCAAAGGTTACTGGCAAATCGCCCTAACAAAAGAGGGCGTTGAGCACTCCGCCTCTATTACCCTGTTCGGCCTGTACGAATTCCTCGTCATGTCCTTCGGCATGAAAAATGCCACCGCCACCTTCCAATGGGTCGTGGACCAGCTACTAGAGGGATGTTGAGAGTTCACGTGCGCCTACCTAGATGACATAGTCATCTTTAGCGACACATGGGAGGAGCACCTGGCCCACGTGGGGGCCATCCTAGACCGCATCTGCAGGGCCAGGCTGACAGTGAGACCAGACAAGTGCCAGTTGGGAATGGCTGAGTTACAGTATATCGGGCACAGAGTAGGGGGGCGACACTTAAAACCTGAACCAGCCAAGGTTCAGGCCATTTATGACCGGCCCACCCCCCAGATCAAGAAGCAAGTGATGGCCTTCCCCGGCACTGCCAGCTATTACCGTAAATTTGTGCCTAATTTCAGCTCCACGGCCCAGCCCCTGTCCGACCTGAGCCGAAAGAACAGTCCTGTGAATCCGCCTTCCATGACCTCAAAGCTGCCCTGGCGAGCAACCCCATCCTCGCCGCCCCTGACCACAACAGACACTTCCTTGTGCAGACAGACGCCTCCACCTATGGCCTAGGGGCTGTCTTCAGCCAAGTCAACGAGGCTGGGGAGGAACATCCCGTCGCTTTCCTCAGCCGCAAACTACTGGACCAGGAAGTTGCCTATGCTACGGTGAAGAAGCAATGTCTGGCCATAGTCTGGACCCTAAAGAAACTACAGCCCTACCTGTACGGCAGGGAGTTCACCATCGCCACCGATCACAACCCCCTCACATGGCTGAACCAGGGACAATGGGCGCCTCCTTAGGTGGAGCCTCGCCCTCCAGCCTTATAATTTCACCATTCGATATAGACGGGGAAGCCAACACCAAAATGCAGACGTCCTTTCCCGCCAACAACATCTTTCCCACCAACAACATCCACAGTAGCTAAGTCGGGGCCCACAAGTGCTTTCAAGGGAACCCGGTTGGGTCCCCCTTGTCGGCACTTGTGAAATGGAAGGGGGAGGAGTGTCACAGCTGCTCCCCCCACTCAGCCCCTTGCTCTGTCCCTGTTCTCTTTGCCGTCTTTCATCCGTGCCCCTCTCCCCTCCTGCAAACATGAAAGGCATTCCTAAGACAAACTGGAGCCACGGTACCTCCGGGGCTCCCCCCTCCCCCAGTTGCCTAGGTGATTAGGGGGTCCTACCAGTTTTAAGAAGCTGATGCCAGAGCTCCCGAGGTATTCACCGCTGTGTAGCTACGGAAGGAGCCTGGGCTGTGGCTGGGACCTTTTGTAGCCAGAGACACAAGGCTGCCTAGGACCCCCCTTCTCCCACAGCTGGGGAAGACTTTCTGCTAGACACCAGAGATCCGTGAGTACATGCTCCCTGCCTGCTTCATTTGAATTGTTCTTGTGCTGACCTCGCACCAACCCCCCTATTGGATTACTTGCTACAGAGACTCTCCCTTGGCTCTCGGTGTTGGACTTTAAGTGTGTTGGTCCTTGCATGTCGCCCTGCACTGGCATATTCGCCCTCCCTGCAAACTTTCCTATTCGGTGACTGCCATCTGTTTGCCTCAATAAAGCTTTGTGCGTTTGCCATCTACTCTGTGTGTTCTGTCCTGCCTACGCTTCTGTCATAATCCCATACACCTCGTACACCTCATACATCCCATACAGCCCATACATCCTGTACTCCACATACAGCCCATACACCTTTAACATCCCTGTACACCTTGTACATCCCCCACACCCCATACATCCCATACATCTCCATGCACCCCGTATATCCCGTACACCTTGTACATCCCCCACATCCCATACACCTCCATACACCTCATGCACCTCGTACATCCCCGTTTATCCCCGTACATCCCATACATCGTGTACACCCCGTACATCCTGTACATCCCATACACCTCATACATCCCATACACCCCGTACATTCTGTACAGCCCATACATCCTGTACACCTTGTACATCCCCGTATACCCCATACATCCCCTTACATCCCCGTACACCCCATACATCTCATACACCTCATACATCCCATACACCCATACACCCTGTACATCCCATAAATCCCCGTACATCTCATACACCTCATACATCCCCGTACATCCCCATACATCTTGTACATCCCATACACCTCGTACAACCAGTATGTCCTATACATCCCTGTACACCCCCATACACCCTGTACATCCCCATATACCTCGTACATCCCGTACACCTCATACATCCACATACACCCCGTACATCCCATACACCTCATCCATCCCCACACCCCATACACCCCGTACATTTTGTACATCCCCATACATCCCATACATCTCCATACATCCTGTACATCCCATACATCCTGTACATCCCATACACCTCGTACACCCCGTACGTCCCATACACCCCCATACACACCGTACATCCTGTACACCCCGTACAGCCCATACACCCTGTACACCCCCGTACACCTCGTATATCTCATACATCCCATACATCTGGTACACCGTGTACATCCCCGTTTATCCCCGTACATACTATACATCCCATACATCATGTACATCCTGTACATCCCATACACCTCGTACATATCTGTACATCTCATACACCCCCATACACCCCATACATCCCCCCCCCGTACAGCCCATACATCCCGTACACCTTGTACATCCCCGTACACCTTGTACATCCCATACATTCCCGCACACCCCATACATCCCATAAATCCCCGTACATCCCATACACCCCATACATTGTGTATATCCTGTACACCTCGTACATCCCCATATACCTCATACATCTCATACATCCCATACACCTCATACATCCCCATATATCCTGTACACCCCAATACACTCTGTACATCCCATACATCCCCGTACATCCCAATACACTCTGTACATCCCATACATCCTCATACATCCTGTACATCCCATACACCTCGTACATCTTGTACATCCAGTACATCCCATACATCTCTGTACACCCCCATACACCCCGTACATCCCCATATACCTAGTACATCCCATACATCTCATACATCCCATGCACCTCATACATCCCCATATACCTCGTACATCCCATACATCTCATACATCCCATACACCTCATACATCCCGTACATCCCCATACACTCTGTACATTCCCATACATCCCCGTACATCCCCATACATCCATACACCCCCGTACACCCCTACATCCCCATACACTCTGTACATCCCATATATTCCCATACATCCCCGTACATCCTGTACACTCCATACACTGTGTACACCTCGTACATTCCCATACATCCTGTGACGGAAGCGTAGGTAGGACAAAACACACAAAGAAGATGGTAAACACACAAAGCTTTATTGAACTATGAAAGACACTCAATCAGGACAGTTCATGGCACTCCGTGACATGCGGCCTGTAGGGACACCCACAGTAAGCAGGCTCAGGGGGACTCAACAGGACCTTGGCGATGGGGTCTGACCTCAGCACAACCCCAACACAGCTTTCTAAGGACAACATCAGGCTCACGGGACTCAACGGGACCTTGGCTGTGGAGTCTGGTCTCAACACAGCTAGTGCATGCATTTATCCATCAGGTGCTAAAGGGGTGTAACCACATTAACTCTAGAAATTCTGAAGGACCCTCTGCACTCTGGTATATACCCTTTCAAGCAAACTATGCAATAAATAGGGATATTTGGTTCACACATATTGCAATACATGCTTAAGCTGGCCAACTGCGTCAAAGTAATCCCTCTATGGCCAGTCCTACTCTGCTAGCATTGTGTCCACAGTAGCACTTGCGTAGGCAGGGATTACTTTGACGCAGTTGGCCAGCTTAAGCGCACTGGACACCAAGCATATAGCACAATGGCAGCCAAGGTGTCCAGTGCGCCCCCTCACCAACAATTCAACAGTACAAACAGTAAACTACAGAGCCTCGTCATGGCACCCAGTATTATGTAGTTCCTATCTCTCCAATTTTAAGAGCCCCCATAGTAGAGGCACATGTATTTAATGGACAGACCAAGGGCAGATGAACCTGAAGGAGCTCACCCCACCTTAAAGGTACAGGAGCGCACTGGACACCCAGCATGTAGCACAATGGCAGCCAAGGTGTCCAGTGCACCCCCTCACCAACAATTCAACAGTACAAACAGTAAGCTACAGAGCCTCACCATGGCACCCCAGTCCACCTGCCCTTGGTCTATCCATTAAAATACATGTGCCTCTACTATGGGGGCTCTTAAAATTGGAGAGTTAGGAACTACAGAATACTGGGGCTCTATGATGTGGCTCTGTAGCTTACGCATGTATTTGCAAATGTGTGCTAACTAAACCCCTGTTTCTAACGCATACTGCTAGACAGGTTAATTCGGTTTGTTTGCAGGCTGGCTGGCAAGTTAGAGCCGGGAATTGTTCGGTTTGGTTTTTTGACATGCGTCACCCTTCCATGTGCTCCTTGCTGTGAAGGCCAGTTATAGACTGGGGCAGCGGCCATTTGTTGTACTGTTGACTGTGACCATCCCTGAATAGTAGGAGACTATACAAATAAGCTACTAAATGACAGCACACCTCATTCCCTCCTGGCAGAAAGAGAGACATCAAGATTTTCATTCTGCAGGAGCCGTCAATAGGCACATGACATGACTACCTATCAGAAATCCCAGCACGGCCTGAAGACAAAGTATTATGCAAGCCATAGTTATCACATTTATTTTTTGGTGAAACACAGACTGGAATCAAGTAATCAGAAAATGTATAAAACATCATTAGAAACATTTGTACATTTTCATAAAATATTACAGTGAAAATGAAGACAAAGCATTATTTTTTCTCTTTGTTGAGTCATACAGACAGAGCAAAGATGATGAAAAGATACTTACAGGTAACAATAAGAGTAGCATATCAATAAATTAGACAAACTGCAATTATATAAAATTGTCGGAGATTGACTACTAAAGTGAGCAGAAATCAGTCCTCCGATAATCACGTCTCCCTTCTGGTAATATTCATACTCAAACAATGGCTTTTGCATGTAAAGTCTACAACGAGGTGCTGAGCTTCGGGTCAATACGATGCCATAGTATGTGATGTGAAGGATGAGGATGAGCAGGTAACAGACACAGAGGAGCAGAGAACATCTCATGGCACACAGCAGATCCTCTCAGTCACCGGCAGATCTGCCCAGGAGGAGACACAATCACCAGAACTTTATACACATCGACTGAGACCGATTTACACTACAGAACAAAGAAGGGAAGAATAGAAACATCGACTGAGACCGATTTACACTACAGAACAAAGAAGGGAAGAATAGAAACATCGACTGAGACCGATTTACACTACAGAACAAAGAAGGGAAGAATAGAAACATCGACTGAGACCGATTTACACTACAGAACAAAGAAGGGAAGAATAGAAACATCGACTGAGACCGATTTACACTACAGAACAAAGAAGGGAAGAATAGAAACATCGACTGAGACCGATTTACACTACAGAACAAAGAAGGGAAGAATAGAAACATCGACTGAGACCGATTTACACTACAGAACAAAGAAGGGAAGAATAGAAACATCGACTGAGACCGATTTACACTACAGAACAAAGAAGGGAAGAATAGAAACATCGACTGAGACCGATTTACACTACAGAACAAAGAACGATATTAGTAACATCAATCTGAAAATATGAAATCTATATCCAGCAGTGTAGCTGATCTAACAAAGTTGGTTTATTCTTATATTTCTTACTCAGTACACCTTCAGTAGTTCAGAATTATAATTATTCAATTAGAAGATATATTTCCCTAGAATATATATATTTTTTCTAGTAAAATATCTTACATCCCAGGGTGGGGATGTCCAATAGGGGCGAATGAGTCATATATGATTTGATTTGTTGGGTGTTTGGACACAAGACCCACTCTTCTAGGGAAAATCCACAACAAAAATTGGTCAGTAGAATGAGCTATGGTGTTTAATGAGTTGGAGGGACATGCTGATTAGGATCTGTATTGGTACAGAATTATTGAACCCCTTAGCACTCCGTTGTACAGGATTGGTAGATCCTTTCTGCAGTCTTTCTAGCTGTTTCAAAATGTTCTCACCAATTTACCTTTACTCTCTATTTCATTAGCAATGCTTATCGGAACACAATATTCAGAAAACTCCCCAACAGGGGCAAAGCACTAAAACATTTCACGATTGTCTACACCAGCCTTTCTCAACCTTTTCAACATAGAAGAACTCTTGAAGTAACTTTCCGGTCTCAGGGAACCCCGGCTAAAAATGACAATACAGTATCTACAACTCATGATACATTAGTGTGATGGTCAGTGGGAAGAATGCTCCTCACACCTGAGGTCATTGGGAAGAATTTCCCCCCTTACAGGTAGCTAAAGATCAGTGGTGTCAGTGGGAACTTATCTGATAGGCAAAAACCTTTGAAGGAACCCTGTGGTTCCATGGAACCCTGGTTGAGAAACCCTGGTCTATACTGTATGAAAAAATGGGTTTTCATTGCTGTCCATGTCCCTGTAGGAGTGATTACCTTTCTCTTTATTTCCCAATCATCATTCTTACAAAGGAAATAAACGGAAAATTTCAGAAATAGGACTTGGAAAGGGGACACCTACGGTACATGTGATGGAGCATGGCAGACATGTGACTCTGTATCTCTGCTACATTCCATCCATAAAACCTGGCAGAGACACTTCATAGGGACCCGTGGTGTTACAGACAGAGCTTCCAGCAGATCATTGTATGGTGAAAGTGGTTCTAAAGGGAGAAGGTTTCTTACTTTAAGGCATTCTATGCATTAAGGTAAAAAACTTTCTGTATGCAGCCCCCCAGCCCCCTCCTTATACTTACCATTGGCTCCTGCTGCTGTCAATCACAGGCCATTGATGTCTATTGACACACAGAGCTAGCTTGGGAGCAGGCCCACACAAGTGCCCCCATAGCAAGCGACAGCAGACAGGGCCGTTACAAGGGGTAGGAAGAAGGGGTGGCTGCCCTGGGCACAGACGCTGCCCTGCTGGAACAAGGGTCTTGACGAAACAACGTACCTCTGTGTGGTGGTTAAACAAGTGCCTGCATAGGGTACATCATTTTATTAAGGGGATGAGGAGAGAGGAGAGAGAAATTAGACATGGCTCAGGCAGAATTGTTTCACTGGTAACAAATCTCACACTATCTACAGTAAATGGTTTATTGAAAGGCCACAGGTCTATGTGCTATGACAGCTTTTGAAAACTAGTGTGTTACCTGGGCTCTGGGGGAACCATTTTTGCATCTTAGCAGGAGTTTAATACCATTGTGGAACAAGAGGACGGGTCCAAGTGGATAGCTAGAGTGTCCTAAAACAGTCCCTGGTGGAAGCAAAACATTTTCTCTAAATGGTAACTGGTACCAACTATACTGGGGAAATATTTCCCGACTCCTCCCTCAATTGCAAATGACAGTGCGACTAAAAGGGGATGTGTTAAATGTATGGGGATGTAGCAGAAAGTAATGTTACTGGCGCTGCAGGACTCCCTTTCATCCATGAGATGGCAGCAGCAGGTGTGCTTTATATCTTGTGATTGTCTTTGGGCTGCGACATTCTGGGAGATGTAGTTTGGAGGGGGATTAGAATCATTGACTACAGTATCCAGTGATGCCTGAGATCAGGAGACGTTTTAAGAATAGAAAATCCCATGAAAGAGTAAGGCAGATGTGGAGAACACCAACCAGTGACTGAAAAAAGACTGGTGTGCCTCGCTGGGAGTGGTAAGAGCCGCTGATCTGCAGTATGCTGATCGCTGATGTACCCTGACCCAGCAAGCTCGAGTAAGCTAGGCTTTGTTGCACCATCAGCTGTTCCGGTACCCTTTCTGGATCTCCAGTCTGTGAACCAGGCTGCTGCTATTCAGACCCACTTAAAGAATCACAAAGGTGAACTGCCAGAGTGTTGTCATCTTTCCTGCCACAAGTAAGAGTCAGTAAATAAAGGAGGGCCCCTCCAACACTTCAGCCAATGGATACAGGAGGATTCCAGACAGAGAGAGTGGTGAGTGGGTCACAGACCTACAGTTAGTCTGAGCCTTTGATAGTGTCCACTTGCAAGAAGTTGGCATGTCCTTCTCCCAATGTCTTCAAGGGCCCCAACCTAGCCGGTAGAAGGTTCACTTTAAGGACTATAGTTGGACAACTTTATCCTGAAGGCAGACTTGTGTTTAACTTTAAATTCTTCTCCTCAGGACTAACCCTAGTCCCCTTGTCTGAGAGCTCTCAAGTGGCATAGCCTGATCTCTGTTATTACTTTTGTGGTCACTTGGGGCAAATCATCTCATATAGAGAGCTATTGTAAGGGATTTCCGGCAAGAAGGATCACAATCGGGAACGCGCATGCACGAAAGAGATCCTGCAGAAGAATTGCCGGTTGTGCGCAGGCACGCAGGAATGAGCGATTGCACACATGCACGCACACGTGCACACACACGGTGAAGATTGGCGCCAGACAGGCTATTTAAGGTGTGTCTCTGCCCATATTCAGTGCTGACTGGTTTTCAGCTCCCCCTGTGTCCTGCTTGTTCCTGTGCGTTTCCTTTGGTGCTGACCCGGCTTGTTCCTGACCCAACTCTGAGTACTCTCCTGCCCCCCGGTTCCTGACTTCGGCTCTGATCCTGACTTTGGCTTTTCCTCCTGATTCTGTACCGCGCTGCCCGACTGTTATGACCCTGGCTATCCTACGACTCCGCTCCAGTCCTGTGTCCTGGCTGCATACCTGGCTCTGCTGTGCATCTGGCAACCCACTGTACCTGCCTGGTCTATTACCACAGTATCCAAATCAGAGGATATCCTGCCTATCAAGGTCATCATCTGCAAGAGCCGCAAGCAAACCTCTTGCACTCTTGTCCCCCTGGTCCCTAGACGCCCTCTATTCCAACTTCAATGGGGTCAGGGCTAGGGATACAAGTGAGGCCGACCTCGTCAATTCAGCCTCCCATCAGGTACGTGACAGCTACAGTTTATGCCGTTGGGGATCACAGTATATGCTGGAATTTAAAATCTCTGCAAGGGATCCTGTGAATCTAATTGTGTGCTCATTATTATGTTTATGCTGGTTGACTTTATCTTTTCAATACATTCTATTATTCTTTCATAGAGTTGTAAGTCTAATTCTTGTGTGCTTGTTAAGGTTCACAGAAAGATAAACTGGTGGTGTCAGTGAGGCCTCACATAGGGCTAAACAAGAGCAGAGCACCAAAATCAACCATTGGCTCCTGAGGGTGAGGCACTACATGTTGGGGCTGGTCCAGGATTCCTCTGCTGGATGTGCCAGGAAGTCATTTAATGAGCCAGAAGAAGATAACCATGGAGCCCACAGCAGCTGATAAGTGGTCCCAAGAAAAAATGGGTAACTGGAACTGTGTGGTGATTGGTATAGTGTACCTGGGGGCACATGGTCTGAAGAACAGGTGTGACAGACACCAGTAGCGTTGGTCCCTGGCCAACAAGTATTCATCATTAAATGTGAAGACAAATCCATACACTCGTCACACCTGTGTCCTGACAGAATGGAAGAAAGGGATTCCTGCTGTGCTGCAAGAGGGAAGTCTCCAACTGGCTGATTCAATTGAAGTCCAGTTAATCCAATTAGGCAGACCAAGACCAAATCCAGAAAGCTCTGGGCGAGCCACATCTGACCCAAAAGTAGCCACCTCTGCTCCTGCCATGACCATTAAAGGTCTCTCAGCTTCTCTTGTGGCTGAGTTTGGGAAGCTATTAGAAGGTCTTCAATTCAAGCCATCGAAGAGTGAGAAATGGCTGACAATGTCAAGAGTCAGAGAGTAATCAAGAGCCTACGGGGTCCAGATTCAGACACAATCTGGAATCTAAAGAACGATAAGATGCACTGCAGCTGAATGCCTGGAGGCTCTCTGAGAAATCTATGTGAGAGCCAAAAAGTTGATCTCTCTCTCCAAGCATACTTGACAACAAGAGAATGAGAAGCTGTCAGACTATGTCAGGTGACAAGGCAAAATTCTTCACCAAGTTATAGTGAAAGGTGGTATGGAAGTGGAAGCTGCCATTAAGGCCTTTTATAGCACGTTCAGAAAGGGGCCCAGTCTTTAGTAATAAATAAATATAAAGGCCACAAAAAAATTTTTTTTTTCCAAAAATATATGAATTGTGCTCAATCGCAAAAGAATCCGTGCTCCAAAATTCTTCAAAAAATGTGCTCCCATCATCCGTGATTAATGCTCTATCCGCACTCACCGGGTGGGGTGAACTCTTTGCTGAGATGGTAAAAGAGTCAAACAAGCTGAAAGTGACGGGGCGTGTCCTCCCAGAGAACTCTGTACTCAATACCCTCCAGAAACGACTCCCACGATTTTACCTCCTTTTTTTCACACAAATAGAGCTTTCTTTCGGTGGTATTTGATCACCTGTGCACTTTTTATTTTTCATGCTATAAACAAAAAAAGACCAAAAATTTTGATGCTTTGTGTGACAGTTATAGCGTCTACAATCTATGGTATAGATACTGCAATTTACGTCATTTTTTTGCTATACAGCGCTGCGCTAGTTTAATGGACAATTGCGCGGTCATGCAATATGGTACATAAATGTAATTTATATCCTTTTTTCACACAAATAGAGCTTTCTTTTGGTGGTATTTGATCACCTGTGCATTTTTTATTTTTGGCGTTATAAACAGAAAAAGTTTTGAAGAAAAAAAAAATTTTTGAAAAAAACTATATTTTCGCATTTCGGTCGTAAAAAATATCCAAAAAAAACTTAAATTCTGTCATAAATTTAGGCCAAAATGTATTCTGCTCCATGTTTTTGGTTAAAAAAATCCCAATAAGTGTATATTTATTGCTTTGTGTGACAGTTATAGCGTCTACAAACTATGGGAGAGATAATGGAATTTACACAGCTTTTACTTTCTGACTGCCCATCACATTTCTTAAGGTGCTCAAATATCAGGACAGTACAAACACCCCCAAATACCAGGACAGTACAAACACCTCCAAATACCAGGAGAGTACAAACACCCCCAAATACCAGGACAGTACAAACACCCCCAAATACCAGGAGAGTACAAACACCCCCAAATACCAGGACAGTACAAACACCTCCAAATACCAGGACAGTACAAACACCCCCAAATACCAGGACAGTACAAACACCCCCAAATACCAGGACAGTACAAACACCCCCAAATACCAGGAGAGTACAAACACCCCCAAATACCAGGACAGTACAAACACCCCCAAATACCAGGACAGTACAAACACCTCCAAATACCAGGACAGTACAAACACCTCCAAATACCAGGACAGTACAAACACCCCCAAATACCAGGACAGTACAAACACCTCCAAATACCAGGACAGTACAAACACCCCCAAATACCAGGACAGTACAAACACCTCCAAATACCAGGATAGTACAAACACCTCCAAATACCAGGAGAGTACAAACACCTCCAAATACCAGGAGAGTACAAACACCCCCAAATACCAGGACAGTACCAACACCCCCAAATACCAGGACAGTACAAACACCTCCAAATACCAGGAGAGTACAAACACCTCCAAATACCAGGACAGTACAAACACCCCCAAATACCAGGACAGTACAAACACCTCCAAATACCAGGACAGTACAAACACCTCCAAATACCAGGACAGTACAAACACCCCCAAATACCAGGATAGTAAAAACACCCCCAAATACCAGGACAGTACAAACACCTCCAAATACCAGGATAGTATAAACACCCCCAAATACCAGGATAGTATAAACACCCCCAAATACCAGGGCAGTACAAACACCCCCAAATGACCCCTTTTCGGAAAGTAGGCACCATAAGCTATCTGCTGAGAGGCATATTGAGTGCATGGAAGATTTTTTTTTTCCACAAGTTTCTGGAAAATCACAAAAACATTTTTTTTTTTTTACACAAAATGATTTATTTGTCACACAAGCCATGGGTATACAGTGAGGAACAGAAGTATTTGAACACCCTGCGATTTTGAAAGTTCTCCCACTTAGAAATCACGGAGGGGTCTGAAATTCACATTGTAGGTGCATTCCCACTCTGAGAGACAGAATTAAAAAAAAAATTCAGGAGATCACATTGTATGATTTTTTTAAAGAATTTATTTGTCTTGAACTGCTGAACAGAAGTATTTGAACATCTAAGAAACAGCAAGAATTCTGGCTTTCAAAGACCTGTTACTGCGCCTTTAAAAAGTCCACCTCTACTCCACTCATTAATCTAACTTAGTAGCACCTGTCTAAGCTCTTTAAAGACACCTGTCCACCCCACAGTCAGTCAGATGCAAACTACTACCATGGGCAAGACCAAATAGCTGTCAAAGAGACACCAGAGACAAAATTGTGGACCTCCACAAGCCTGGAAAGGGCTACGGGGCAATTGCCAAGCAGCTTGGTGAAAATAGATCAACTGTTGGAGCAATTGTTAGAAAATGGAAGAGGCTAAAGACGACTGTCAGTCTCCCTGGGACTGGGGCTCCATGCAAGATCCCACCTCGTGGGGGATCACTGATGATAAGAAAGGTGAGGAATCAGCCCAGAACTACAAGGGAGGAGCTGGTCAATGACATGAAGAGAGATGGGACCACAGTTTCAAAGGTCACTGTCGGTAGAACACTACGCCGTCATGGTTTCAAATCATGCATTGCACGGAAGGTTCCCCTGCTCAAGTCATCACATGTCCAGGCCCGTCTGAAGTTTGCCAATGATCATCTGGATGATCCAGAGGAGGCATGGGAGAAAGTCATGTGGTCAGATGAGACCAAAGTAGAACTTTTTGTTTTAAACTTCACTCGTCGTGTTTGGAGGAAAAAGAAGGATGAGTTGCATCCCAAGAACACCATCCCTACTGTGAAGCATGGGGGTGGTAACATCATGCTTTGGGGGTGCTTTTCTGTGAAGGGGACAGGACGAATGCACTGTATTAAGGAGAGGATGAATGGGGCCATTTATTGTGGGATTTTCAGCAACAACTTCCTTCCCTCTGTCAGAGCATTGAAGATGGGTCGTGGCTGGGTCTTCCAACATGACAACGACCCAAAGCACACAGCCAGGAGAACCAAGGAGTGGCTCCGTAAGAAGCATATCAAGGTTCTGGAGTGCCTAGCCAGTCTCCAGACCTAAATCCAATAGAACATCTTTGGAGGGAGCTGAAACTCCGTGTTGCTCAGTGACAACCCCGAAGCCTGACAGATCTAGAGGAGATCTGTGTGGAGGAGTCGGCCAAAATCCCTGTTGCAGTGCAAACCTGGCCAAGGACTACAGGAAACGTCTGACCTCTGTAATTGCAGACAAAGGCTTCTGTACCAAATATTAACACAGATCTTCTCAGGGGTTCAAATACTTCTGTTCAGCCGTGCGAGACAAATACATTCTTTACAAATCATACGATGTGATTTCCTGAATTCTGTCCTCAGAGTGGGAATGCACCTACAATGTGAATGTCAGACCCCTCCATGATTTCTAAGTGGGAGAACTTGCAAAATCGCAGGGTGTTCAAATACTTCTGTTCCTCACTGTATATGTAATTACACCCCAAAATACATTCTGCTACTTCTCCTGAGTATGGGGGTACCACATGTGTGAGACTTTTTGGGAGTCTAGCTACATACAGGGGCCTGAAATCCAATGACCACTTTGAAAGCCTGAAGGTGCGTAACTTCCTCATTTCACTTCCTCACTACCTATCACAGTTTCGGAGGCCCTGAAATGCCAGGATAGCACCAAACCCCCCCAAATGACCCCTTTCTGGAAAGTAGACACCCCAAGGAATTTAAAAAGAGGCATGGTGAGTATTTTGAAGATCTAATTGTTTCTCATAAGGTTTTGAAATATAAAAAAGAATAGAAAAAATAAGTTTTTGTTTTTTTTCTTCATTTTCCAAAAATTTGTGGCAACAAATGAGATCTGCAAAATACTCACCATGCTTCTTATCAAATTCCTTGGGGTGTCTACTTTCCAAAAAAGGGGTCATTTGGGGGGTTTGGTGCTATCCTGGCATTTCAGGGACTCCGAAACTGTGATAGGTAGTCTGGAAGTGTAATGAGGAAATAAAGCCCTTTAAAAGCCTGAAGGTGCTTATTGGATTTTGGGGTCCTGTACTTGGCTAGACTGCCAAAACATCTCTCACATGTGGTACCCCCATACTCGGGAGAAGCAGCAGAATGTATTTTGGGGAGTAATTCCACATATACCCATGGCATGTGTGAGCAATAAATAATTTAAGTGACAATTTTGTGTAAAAAAAAAAAATGTTTTTGTCATTTTCCAAAAACTTGTGGTAAAAAATAAATTCTTCTATTGATTCAACATGCCTATCAGCAAATAGTTTGGGGTGTCCACTTTCCAAAAAGGGGTCATTTTGGGGGGTGGGGGTGTTTTATGCCCAGCATTAGAAGTTTATGCCACACATCACTCATCTAACCACCTGAAGACCAAGCCTTTTCTGACACTTTTTGTTCACATGAAAAAATCTGACTTTTTTGCTAGGAAATTAATTTAAACCCCAAACATTATATATTTTTTAAAGCAGACACCCTAGTGAATACAATGGTGGGTACTACAAATTTTTATGGCACATAGTACTCGCGCAGCGATTTTTCTAAGCAAATTAAAAAAAAAAAATACACTTTTTTTACTTTTAATGCACAAAACACAATATATTGGCCAATTATTTGGCAAAATATAAAAGATGATGGTATGCCGAGTAAATAGATACCAAATATGACATGCTTTAAAACTGCGCATGCTCCGTGCAATGGTGACAAACTGCATACATTTTTAATATCTTAATATTGGCACACCTCTGGGACACCATGTCACACAACCAGGAGACACAATGGGAGACCTCAATGTTTTAGTACTTAAGGGAAATTTCAAATCCATTCAGGAAAGAAAAACCTTTGAACTAAGAATGATAATTCTACTTGACACCAGAGATAACGGCCTGAATGTGGACCTGGGATTCCTCACTCATTATCCAACAGTTTTATGACTATTAGCTGTAGCTTGACCCCCTCTGTGTGAGTGTAGTATCCCCCCCTCCCCCCTCTGTGTGAGTGTAGTATCCCCCCCTCCCCCCTCTGTGTGAGTGTAGTATCCCCCCCCCCTGTGTGAGTGTAGTATCCCCCCCCTCCCCCCTCTGTGTGAGTGTAGTATCCCCCCCCCTCCCCCCTCTGTGTGAGTGTAGTATCCCCCCTCCCCCCCTCGCTTTGGCTGTATCTTATCTTTAGCCTCTTTTTTTTTTTTATCTCTTCTAACATTTTGCTGAAACTTTGTGAGTAGTACTGCTTAGACTTGAAGAAGGGGACATTCCCCGAAAGCTTGTCCTCAAAATTGTATGTTAGCGCAAATAAAAAAAGTATCACGGACAGGACTCAATTGTTAATATCTATAGGCAATGCTTTAAAAGCCTTTACAAGCCACCATTTTAGATTTACAGAGGAGGTCTGGTGTTAGAATTACTGCCCTTCATCTGACGTTCACGGCGATACCTCACATGCATGGTGCAACCGCTGTTTACATACCGGCACAGCGTCAAGGCTTGTGCACACAGGTGTGCGCCATGGGAGGGGCAAGTTTTTATTTTTTTTTTAAGTTATTTTTATTTTTTTTATTATTTTTACATTGTACCTTTCATTTTTTTTTTATCACTTTTAATGCTATCAGAGGGAATGCAAATATCCCCTATAACTTCAATGGGCATTGTCATATATTCTTTGTTGAGAGATCTGGGGTCTATCAGACTCTGGATATCTCCTCTGCCCTTACATTATCTCATGTCACCAAGATCGGTGATCAGATGCTTTCCCAATTTACAAATGGCGCTGTTTATATCCTGCAAAACTGAAGTGATGAAATGCTCGTAGCTTCCGAATTCTTAGACTATAGAGATGATTGGCACCACTCTGGTTTCCAATCAGCTCTATGGTCAGCCGGCAGAAACATTCTCAGGTATCCGCAATGACACGGGACTGGCCGAGAAGGCCGTGGAAGGCAGCGGGGGAGGGGGACATCATCTTCCGCTGCTTGTAAAAGCAATCCTGCAGCTAATTAGCCACTAGGATTGCTTTTACATGAAAGCCGTTTGCTGGCTGAAAAAAACAATCCCAGGATGATACCTGCAGCTGTAGCATCATCCTGGTATAACCATTCAAATCCAGTGATGTACCAGTACATCGTTGGTCCTTGTTGGGTGTATATGCTATGTTCTTTTTTTTTTGTATGCAGCCTGTGGACTGAATGAAAAAAAGAGAAGAAATCTCTGTCAGAAAAAGTGTGTGGTATGCCCACCATTAGAATATACCGCCTGCATCCACCCACTTCTAATGGTGGGCACACATTAGGTCACGCGGTGCCACATGCGCCAGTTCCAAGATTGTACAAATGTCTAAATAGTGGCACGCTTGAATAAAACTTGTCCACGTATAAGTGGTACCCCATATGGAGAAATGATGACACCAAGTCCCAAACTATCTTGCCACTGCTCCCCATGTAGTCTGGGCATCCGGGGGGCTCCACGTGACTATCTTTTCCCTCGTAAATCTGAAACTTATAAGTATAGCCTGTTGCCCTCTCACAGGTCTTCTACATCTTGACCCCATATCTGGCACGCTTGTTGGGGAGAAATTGTTTGAATGGAAGGTGGCCAGAAAAATTAATGAGGGACTCATCAACGCAGATGTTTTGCTGGGGAGTATAGACATCTGCAAATTTTTGGTTAACGTGATTTACGAGGGGCTGAATTTTGTGGAGCCGGTCAAATTCAGGGTCATCCCGAGGATGACAGAGTGTATTGTCATTGAAATGCATAAAACACAATATACTCTGGGGAGTGCGCATGCGCGGCCGGCGGGACGGACATGTCCCCGTGAGGCTCCGTCTCCCCGTCGGGTGACGGCGCTCTACAGCAGCGGGTCCCGGCCCGCAATCACTCAAGGGGGATCCGATCCCCATGGCAACCACCCCGGGTCCTGATCCGCCCGGGTCTGAGGGGGATCCTCAGCTTCAGGTCGGAGAAATCCGACAGGGGACTTGGTCTCCACTGTGAGCTGCCATAAGCCCGCCCACCGCTACACACAGCATACCGCGGCTGCGGTGAAGAAGGAGAGAGCAGGGGGGGCTGAGCATAGTATAACAGCCCCCCCCTTAGCAAACAGCAAAATGGTCAAAGGGGCACCCCGACATCAGGTCCCCCCATCGACCAAAACTATTAAAGAGGCCTTGGCAAAGGCCTCCACAAAGATGGCCGCCGCTCCAACACGTGGAAGCAAGCAAGCAGCAGGGGCATATGCAGCCCTGCAGGATCCGCAGCCCAGCCATCCCTGCACGTCTGAGGGTGAGTCCGACAATGAGACAGATGTCCCTGCACAAGCCATGATGCCTGACCTTACATCCCCAGACCTGTTGTCACGATTTGAAAAAATGCTACACAAAGCTTTGAAGCAAACCTCGGACCGCATTACTGCCACACTTTCTAGGGAAATCCGTGAGCTAGGACAGCGCACTGCGGACCTAGAACAGAGGGTAGATGGTCTTGACGCTTCGCTTCAGACGCTTACGGATGACCTCGATCTTCTGCGCGACGAGAACGCAACATTATTAACACGACTGGAGGACTTTGAAAACCGAGCACGGCGTTCAAACCTGCGTATCCGTGGCCTTCCGGAAACGATTGTTGATGTCCAATCAACGATAACAGCTCTGTTCAAAGAGCTCGCTCCAGCTATCCCAATTGACAGATTAGAATTGGATAGAGTTTACAGGGCGTTAGCACCACGACGCACGGATGGTCCACCACACGATATTATAGCCAAGCTCCACTTTTTCCGCACCAGGGAGCAACTCCTGCAGGCTGCCCGTAACGCAGAATCTCTTCAGTTCCAAGGTCATACCTACCAATTGTTCCAAGATTTATGCCCCACAACTATCTCCAAGCGCAGGGCAATGAAACCCCACCTACAAGTACTCCAACACCACGCTATACAATATAGGTGGAGCTTCCCCTTCGCAGTGCAATTCCGATACCAGTCCAGAGATTACACCTGCAAGACTCCAGAGGACCTTTTAGACACCCTACGGATCCTGCAACTACATTCCCCAGCGACGCCTTCAGAAAGCGCCAAGCGGAGGTCCACATCTTGCTCACCGCGGAAGTCCCTCCCCACACGTGCAGTTGAAGGTCAACTCCATTTCCACAAGCGGGGACGTTTTTCGTCTCTGGGCCTGCCTTCGCAAGATACCATGGACTGAACAATATTCCATGTTTATTTTTCTTTCTCCTGTTTTCGCCACATGCATCGTAAGGTGTACTCGTTTGGTTATCACCATGGCGGTTACCACTGTAGTTATCCACTTTTCCTTTACCTGTTAAATTTTGGTTGCCCCAATATCTGGGGATTGTTCTACACCCCCCCTCCTGAGCTCCACTGCAGTTTATGTTTGGGATCCTGGGTTCTGGCGGCATGAGATACCACACCCTTACACCGACGTTATCCAACTAGCACTACCAGTGCCGCCTGAGTCTAGAATCCCTGATTTTCCTGAATGTTCTTTTTATGCACCAGCTTTTTTTTTTTCTATCGGGACCTAGCCACCATTTATTAAATACGCAGCTGTCACCCTCACGGTCCGCGTACCTGCACATTCCACCCTAGCCCCTGTGTTATTGGTTATTTAATAACACTTGGGCTATTGTTGTTCCCTGGCCAACCCTGATTCAGGGTGTCCTTAGGGAACCCACCTTTTAGGCCACGAATGGCCTTCTACACCCCTTTTCACCTGTTACCTTTCTTATACCGTACCCCTCCTCCTTCCATCCAACATGACTCCATGACTTCGCACAACACGCTTCGTAAGGCTCTCATCCCCTGCAGTAAGCGTCAGGCTACACCCCGAGTGGGAGTGCCACGATATACAAACCGCTTTGCACTTTATCCATGGGCTTGCTAAATATCCTCACCCTGAATGTACAGGGTCTCAATATTCCACAGAAACGGAATAAGGCTTTCCGAACCTTTGCTACACTTAAAGCTCACGTGGTCTGTCTGCAGGAAACGCATTTCACTCCCAACTCCACTCCTAAGTTTTTTGGTCCTCGATATACTCAGGTCTATACAGCTTCTGCCACCTCCAAGCGCAGGGGGGTACTGATAGCCTTCCACCACACAACACCTTTCACGCTATGCCCCGAAATCAAAGACCCGGAGGGTCGTTACCTCATATTAGTAGGGCAACTCCTGGACACAGATGTTACCATTGTAGTATATTACGCCCCAAACCAAGACCCCTTACCATTCCTCTCCCACTTACTCTCGGTTATAGATCACCATAAGCGCGGAACTCTAATTGTTAGCGGAGACTCTAACAGTGTAATATATCCCTTTCTTGACAAATCTCCTCAACCATCCCCCATCCCTGCCTCTAAACAGACCTTCCAAGCTATACTACATCGTTATTCTTTGATAGACACATGGCGGGAACTCAACCCAACTAAACGCCAATACACCTTTTATTCTCATCCTCAGTCATTCTCCAGGATAGACCATATTTTCATTACTATCGCCTCCTCCCCTCGGCTTCTGGCCTCTGAAATAATTCCAATCCCTTGGACTGACCATTGCACCGTATTCACGGCTATGGCCTCGTTAGCCCCATCCCCCGCTGAATCCTCTTGGATCATTAATGATAACCTGCTTGCAAACCCAGCTCCCTGTTTAGAAATTGAAGCAGCCCTAAAAGACTATTTCACTCTTAACCAGTCTCCTGGTATATCCCCTCTCCTGTTATGGGAAGCGCATAAACCGGTATTAAGAGGGTTCTGTATTAGCAAAGCATCCTTCTTAAATAAAACCAAAAGGCAACAACGTCTCTTACTGGAGCAAACCTATGATCGTTCCCATCAAACTTTTCAGGCGGCTGCTACGCCCACCAATCGTGAAGCCTTGGAGCGATCTAGATTGGCTCTAGATCTTTTTCTCACAGATCAAGCGGAACTCTCACTTCGTAGATCTAGACATAAATATTATACTAGGGCAAATAAACCCAATACACTCCTGGCCCTCTCACTTCGTAGGCTCGACCAACTCACTAAACCTATCCGGATTCGCTCCTCCTCTGGCAACCTCACTAGTAACCCAGAACATATTCTACAGACTTTCCATAAACATCTGTCACAGCTTTACTCTTCTTCCACGCCTTTTGACCCCGCACAAGCTGACACCCTTCTAACTTCCATTTCCCTCCCGAAACTCTCAGAGTGCCAGTTAGCGGCGCTTGAGCGACCTATCTCCCCTGCCAAAACCTTAGACGCTATTAAAAAACTAAAATTACGGAAACGCCCAGGACCGGATGGCTTCTCAGCCACTTATTATAGGAAATTTGCTCACCTCCTCACTCCCATCCTTACTAATGCTTTTAACGATTTATTATCTGGCCAAACCTTTAACCACAAAACAGCGCAAGCGAACATTTCAATGATCCCAAAGCCGAACTCTGATGACACGCAGTGGTCCAATTACAGGCCAATATCTCTTCTTAATATTGACATCAAATTGTTAGCAAAAATCCTATCTTCACGTCTTAACTTGTGTATTGGCTCTCTAATTCATAACGACCAAGTGGGCTTTATCCCAACTAGACAAGCAGGAGATAACATCAGGCGTGCATCTCTTCTAGCAAACTTAGCTAGGTCTCGTAATGTCCCTACCTGTTTCCTCTCCCTAGACATTCGGAAAGCATTTGACAAAGTCTCATGGCCATACCTCAACTATATTTTACATCGTTGGGGTTTTGGCCCACACTTCTTAACCTGGATCTTTTCGTTGTATCGAGAACCTTCGGCCAGAATCAGGTATCTGGGGCACAGATCATCTCAGTTCCCAATTTCCAGAGGCACGAGACAAGGTTGTCCTCTGTCCCCCCTGCTCTTTGCCCTGGCTATAGAGCCCCTGGCCCTCTTAATCAGAGCTAACCCGGATGTTAAGGGACTCGAAATAGGGGGCACGCATCATAAATTATGTCTCTTTGCAGATGACGTCTTGCTCTTTCTTACATCCCCATTAACTTCCTCCCCTTCTTTACTTCGGCTCCTTGAGACATTTGGCGCGCTTTCGGGCCTAATAGTAAACCCTAATAAGTCGACAGCACTCAACATTTCCCTCTCCCCTTTAGAGTTGTCGCACTTGCAGCAGATTTTACCATTCCCATGGTCACAGTGTCATATCCCTTTCCTGGGTATCAAACTGACTCCTAGATTATTAGACCTCTACGCAGCTAACTATCTTCCGATGCTAAACCACCTCTCAACCCTTCTGACCAAATGGTCTTCCCTTCCCCTCGCATGGCTCGGCAGAATAGCGGTTATCAAGATGTCAATCCTCCCAAAAATTCTATATCTGTTTAGAGTCCTCCCTGTCCCAGTACCTCCTCACTACCTCCGCACACTGCAGAGTCGCATCTCTTCCTATGTATGGGGCAATACTCGTCCTCGTATACCTCGCTCCACCCTCTATCGCCCTAAGCTCAGTGGAGGTCTAGGCCTACCTGACATTAACAAATATTATCAGGCAGCGCATTTAGCCCAGTTGCCTAAATACCATGCAACCCTTGAAATCCCTCAATGGGTTGCTCTTGAATCGATAGAATGTGACCCTTTATCTACCACAAACTTACTCTGGTTGAGGCCGACGGATCGCCGCTCTATAACCAACCCCATCACTTCTTACTTTCTATCCTTATGGGACAAACTGAAAACCCGTTATCTTCTACAATCACCACACAATCCTATGCTCTCGTTCCTGCGAAATCCAGCTTTCCCCCCAGCTTGGCAGACACCCCTTTTATTTAAAGCCTGGTCCTCTGCTAATTTACTCCGTACACATCATTTCCTACAGAGGAAAAAGTTTAAATCCTTTGCCTCGCTGCGGGAAACAAATAGCCTCCCAGCCTCCGAGATATTCCGATACTTGCAGCTACAACACTTTTACGCTCCCTACGCCACAATAACCAATCGGCCAGACACCATGTCTTCCTTTGAACGAGCATGCTACAAAGACCCTCATAGGCGTGGGCTTATTTCCTGCTTATATTCACTTCTCACTACTTCGGTTACCACGTCCCCCCCTTTGTATACCCATAAGTGGGAAGTGGATATGGGAAAGACATTTGACCCGTCTGAATGGGAACGCATTTGGGCCAACACAAAATCATCCTCACAGAACATTGTAGCATTGGAAACGAATTATAAAGTCTTAACCCGCTGGTACTTGGTTCCGGCGAGAATAGCAAAATTTACCCCTAATTACTCGCCCAACTGTTTTAGAGGCTCTACGGACCCGGGAACATACTACCATATGTGGTGGGACTGCCCAATAGCCCGATCCTTTTGGGGTGAAATCTTCACCATGATCTCTACACTTAACACAACCACCCTACAACCCGACCCATCAATAGCCCTACTCAATCAATGCCCCCCTGGCATCTCCAACTCGCAATTTAGGCTCATCATGCAAGTTACAACGGCGGCTAAGCAGGTTATAGCAAAATCCTGGAAATCCCCCACCCTGAGTATCGCGGCCGTCAAAACTAGAATAACACAAGCTATGATACATGCAAAGGTGGAAGCCACAATTCTTGACACGATTCCTAAATTCTTACGCATATGGAGCCCCTGGGTAGAGCGCTTTCTCCCCCCTAACTTTGACGAATCACTCCTTCTCCCCTGATTTGTATACAATGCGCTATGGATATAATCAATAGCCCTTTGTACGTAGCACGCAGGGGCGTTTGTAAACTCGCTGAACGTTCATGGAGCCATGGTTGTTGTTCCACTTTCCCTCTCCCCCCTTCCACCCCGGTTTGACCCCCCCCTTCAAATTTCCCCTATTTCTTTAATGCACTCGGGAGACATTACCATGATTGGCGGGAACAATACTGTTTGTTATTGTCAACTTGTATCTACCTGTTTATGCTAGTAACATATAGACATTTGTATTGTGAATCTCATTCATTTTTTTTATATATATATTCTATTGCCACTTCCATGTCCATTGTACTCTAACAATGTCTCCTTGTTTGTTCCACTCTGCTTTATTGTTAATAAAAATAGTTTGAACAAGAAAATGAAGTCAGCTTAAAATGTGAACTTACTGAGCTCCCATCATCTTTACCTAATATTAAAAATGATTTTAGAATGCCCAAAGCAAATTGTATTTATTGATATAGCAGGATACATTTACACACAATATAATTAAAAGTGACCCTGACACTATATAAATCACAATCAGCTTACAGAAGAACGTTTAATATCTATCTTCATGGAAGGTGGTGAGTGAAATCTTCCCTCTCTTGAAGAGTGATTGGCTCTGGTATCTGACACTTTAGGAAGTTTTGGATTCTCCCCCCCTCTGGTCACTGTGGTTCCTCCTCACTAAGTGATTACATTGTTCTATACTGATGTAATGTTCGATGGGAGGAACCACTACACCCAGTAGGGGACAAGGTTTCCAACAAATCCAAAGTGTCTGATACCAACGGTGTCCAGAGCAAAAATTAAATGCACCATCCACCAGAGAAATAAGTATGAAATGTTTTTCTATACAGTGTTCATTCTCAATACACTAGCAAAATACTACAATGAACACTAATAGAGATAATGCCATAACTACAGGTAGCCCAATGTTGCTCCATACATATCAGCGGATAACTGTCTTTGTATTCAGGTCAGGTCTGAGCAGAATTATGTAACATTTTGGGAAGAATATACAGCCAAGAAGTCCAGAACTTGATGCTATTATAGCAAAGACCTCCACAGCCACCATGTATTTCCCTCTGGTGCTCAGATAGGCCGGGATCATGGCAATCCAGACACTGCAGAACACCAGCATGCTGAAGGTGATGTACTTGGCCTCATTAAAACTGTCCGGTAATGTCCTGGCCATAAAAGCGATAATGAAGCTCACAGCTGCCAGAAGCCCCATATATCCCAGGACAGAGTAGAAGCCGATAACTGAACCCTCATTACACTGAATGATGATCTTCCCCTGATAAGAGTGAGTGTCTCTATCCTGGAAGGGGGGAGAAATAGACAACCAAGTGACACAGATTATGACTTGGACCAGTGAGAAGACACAAATGATACAATTGGGCAGTTTGGCTCCCATCCATTTCCTCCAGGGACTCCCAGGTTTGGTGGCCTTAAAGGCAATACACACCATGATACTTTTGGCAAGTAGAGAAGAGACGGCAACTGAGAAGATGACACCAAAAGAGGTGACACGCAGCATGCAGGTCACATCTACTGGATGGCCGAGGAACAAGAAGACACAGAGGAAGCTCAGCATGATGGAGACCAGGAGAAGATAGCTCAGGTTCCGGTTATTGGCTTTAACAATGGGGGTGTCCCGGTAATGTATAAATATCCCCAATATTAAACCAGTCAGAAGGCAACAGAGGATGGAGACGGCTGAAAATACGGCAACAATGGTGTCACCAGTGTAGGAGAGAAATTCCACCACTCTTGGAACACACCGATCCTTCTTCTCATTTGGCCAGTCATCATCAGGACATTTCATGCAGTTTTCACTGTCTGCAGAAAGAACAATACAAACACAATGAGCATCGGGGTCAGAGCTTGTGAGGAAATGAACTGTCTTGTGTTGTCTCACAGCTAGCAATGGGATTTCCATCAGTTAATTGTGGGAGATAGATAGATAGATAGATAGATAATAGATAGATAGATAGATAGATAGATAGATAGATAGATAGATAGATAGATAGATAGATAGATAAATAGATAGATAGATAGATAGATAGATAGATAGATAGATAGATAGATGGATGATAGATAAATAGATAGATAGATAGATAGATAGATAGATAATAGATAGATAGATAGATAGATAGATAGATAGATAGATAGATAGATAGAAAGATAGAGAGATAGATAGATAGATAGATAGATAGATAGATAGATAGATAGATAGATAGATAGATAGATAATAGATAGATAGATAGATAGATAGATAGATAGACAGATAGATAATAGATAGATAGATAGATAGATAGATAGATAGATAATAGATAGATAATAGATAGATAATAGATAGATAGATAATAGATAGATAATAGATAGATAGATAATAGATAGATAGATAGATAGATAGATAGATAGATAATAGATAGATAATAGATAGATAGATAGATAGATAGATAGATAGATAGATAGATAGATAGATAATAGATAGATAGATAGATAGATAGATAGATAGATAGATAGATAATAGATAGATAGATAGATAGATAGATAGATAGATAGATAGATAGATAATAGATAGATAGATAGATAGATAGATAGATAGATAGATAGATAGATAATAGATAGATAGATAGATAGATAGATAGATAGATAGATAGACAGATAATAGATAGATAGATAGATAGATAGATAGATAGATAGATAGATAATAGATAGATAGATAGATGATAGATAGATAGATAGATAGATAGATAGATAGATAATAGATAGATAGATAGATAATAGATAGATAGATAGATAGATAGATAGATAGATAGATAATAGATAGATAGATAGATAGATAGATAGATAGATAGAAAGATAGAGAGATAGATAGATAGATAGATAATAGATAGATAGATAGACAGATAGATAATAGATAGATAGATAGATAGATAGATAGATAGATAGATAGATAGATAGATAATAGATAGATAATAGATAGATAGATAATAGATAGATAATAGATAGATAATAGATAGATAGATAGATAGATAGATAGATAGATAATAGATAGATAGATAGATAGATAGATAGATAGATAGATAGATAATAGATAGATAGATAGATAGATAGATAGATAGATGATAGATAGATAGATAGATAGATAATAGATAGATAATAGATAGATAATAGATAGATAGATAGATAGATAGATAATAGATAGATAGATAATAGATAGATAGATAATAGATAATAGATAGATAATAGATAGATAGATAGATAGATAGATAGATAATAGATAGATAGATAGATAGATAGATAGATAGATAGATAGATAGATAATAGATAGATAATAGATAGATAGATAGATAGATAGATAATAGATAGATAGATAATAGATAGATAGATAATAGATAATAGATAGATAATAGATAGATAGATAGATAGATAGATAGATAGATAGATAATAGATAGATAGATAATAGATAGATAGATAACACTGTTCAACAGGTAAAAAGTTTTGGGCATAAAATTAGCTAATCTTACATAATTTTGGGGTGCTGAAAACGAAAATGACCCTAAAAAATGTTGATTGGCTCTAGTTTCCATGATATATTCACCCATCTAATGACGTAAGCCATTCAAAATTATGATGCAACTTCAGCTGCATATTGCGCAATTGATACTGGTGACCAATAGAAAATGTCATGTATACTGAGATGATGCAATATTAGCCTTTAATTGCATCACTTCACTGCATAAAAGCTGCAGTATCTGTAGCTGATTGGAGTTCGTCTTTACATTTGGTTTTATGCTTCTATAGGCTACTCAGTAATGCCTCGAACTTGTGTGAATAAAGCAGATAATTTCTGCTATATCTGCGGTGAAATAACTTTTATCTCACAAAAAAGGAGGATAACAGGAATGATTAAGAAAGCCTACAACTTGTATTTTGGCTGCAAGATAGGAGACCAGGACAAGAGCTGGGCACCACATATATGCTGCAATTCTTGTGGGACGGCTCTGGAGCAATGGTTGAATGGAAAAAAGGCATCTATGCCTTTCGCTGTGCCAATGATTTGGAGAGAGCCAACAGATCATGTTAGTAATTGTTACTTTTGTATGGTGCCTCCAACAAAAGGGCTAAATAAGAAGAAAAAGTTATCTGTGCGCAATCCAAATATTCCATCGGCAATACGTCCAGTTCCTCATGGAGAGGGGCTACCAATTCCTAAAGCACCAGAATCCTTCGTGGTTGAGTCAAGTGAGGAAGAACCTGAAGCGTGTAGTCATCAACCGTCAACCTCACATGACCCAGACTTTCTTCCATCCACACCCACTGAACCACACCTCATTACACAAGTGGAATTGAGCGATCTTATCAGAGACCTGGATCTTCTGAAGAACAAGGCAGAGCTTTTGGGGTCAAGACTACAACAGTGGAATCTCCTAGCAAGTGATGTTCGTACGTCTTTCTACCGTCATCGTCAGAAAGATCTGATCCCATTCTTCGTCCAGGAAGGTGATATTGCTGTATGTAACAATGTTCATGGTTTAATCTCAGCCATCGGCGTATGCTATGATCCCGATGAGTGGAGGCTGTTCATTGATGCTTCAAAGGCGAGTCTTAAAGCTGTTTTGCTCCATAATGGCAATCAGCTGCCGTCAGTTCCAGTTGCTTACGCAGTTTCAATGAAAGAAACGTATGAAAACTTGAAAGAGCTTTTAAGGTGCATCAACTATGATGAACATCAATGGTCGATTTGTGGTGACCTGAAGGTGATTGCTATCCTACTTGGACTTCAAGGTGGATATACTAAGTACTGCTGCTTCCTCTGTGAGTGGGACAGTCGTGCGAGAGAAATGCACTATGCCAAAAGAGACTGGCCATTACGCCAGTCATTGCAGCCTGGAGAAAAAAATGTTAACTATCCAGCACTTGTAGACAGCAATAAGATCTTATTACCTCCATTACACATCAAGTTGGGATTAATGAAAAACTTTGTTAAGGCAATGGACAAGAATAAAGCAGGTTTCAAGTACCTGATTAGCAAATTTCCAGCACTTAGTGCTGCAAAAATAAATGAAGGAGTCTTTGTTGGGCCACAGATTCGTAAACTTATTCATGATGATGAGTTTGTTTCTCTGTTGCGTGGAAAGGAAAAGGCTGCCTGGACAGCATTTGTATCAGTGACATCAAATTTTCTTGGAAACAATAAAACACCAGACTACAAGAAAGTGGTAGAAAAACTCATCCAGACTTACAGAAATCTGGGTTGCAACATGTCTCTAAAAATTCATTTTCTACATTCGCATCTGGATTTTTTCCCACCAAACTGTGGAGCAGTGAGTGATGAACACGGAGAGCCCTTCCATCAAGACATTGCAGCTATGGAAAGAAGATATCAAGGTAAATGGAGCCCATCAATGCTTGCTGACTATTGCTGGACAGTTGTAAGAGATAGCCCTTTCCTCGAATACAAGAGAAAAGCCAAGAGAAGCAAAACCGACACAAACTGAAGACAAAACTAGTGAGAAACCTAAGTATTAAAATGATTCAACTTAGCTTATGGCTATAATTTTTCTTGGTAATCCTATGCAATATATTCTGCCATTTAGGCTGTTATGTAGTCATATCACTTGCTTTATATTTGTGGAAAGACATCTATCTATATAATTATTGTGCATTATGTAGTCATTACGCCTATAGTAGAAAACTTTCCGTTTACAGAAAAACTAGAGCCAATTGACAAATTTAATTGTTATATTTGAACTCAGAATGTGAAATTCATTAAGAAATGGATCCTTTTGTTTCCAAAACTGGCAAAAAATAAACATTTGTTGAACAGTGTAATAGATAGATAGATAGATAGAAAGATAGATAGATAGATAATAGATAGATAGATAGATAGATAGATAGATAGATAGATAGATAGATAA